>NC_032009.1:32527694-32527981 GCF_001865875.1 Lupinus angustifolius | reverse complement strand
AAATAGATTAAAGTGTTAAACAATGTTTTTACTTTAGAGTTATCATGTAAAATTTATTCACAAATCACTAAATTGTTTTGTGTGTTCAGTTTCGAAGCTTTCGAAGTTGGACGGTCAACCCATTCTATCGTAAAGGAAATCGACCACGCAACAACCTAAGGTGAGGGAGAATACATCGTGACATAGTGGTATCCGAATATGACACTCGGATCTCCTAAACTATCTCAAAAGTTTGGAGTTATATTTGTGTATTAAGAAAACTCATACTTAATCAATTATTTTGCGTG
>NC_032009.1:32527002-32527594 GCF_001865875.1 Lupinus angustifolius | reverse complement strand
GATAAGGTAAGCTTACTTTAAAGTGGTAAGTGTAACTTAAGAAATGTTGATTTAAATGTTGTTTAAGTATGAGATCAACACTATCAAGAATGTGTTGAAATGACCATGAAAACCTATTATACAAAATATGGAATCTACTTAAGATGACTTACTTTAAAGTGGTAAGATCAACTTGGGAGTATGGATTTAAAAAGTGTAGACTTGGATTAAGAAACTTACCTTAATATGGTGAAGTGTGGCTTACAAAGTCTCCATGAAAATATAAATCTATGAGGTGATAAAAGTGTAAACTTTATTAAAAACTTATCTTGGAAAACGTTGGATATCGGAAACAAGACTTTCAATGATAAATGATGGTTCAAAAATATGAGTCTTGGACCGGATAGATGAAAGTCTTTGAGTTCATGAAATAAATTAAAGTGTTAAACAATGTTTTTACTTTAGAGTTATCATGTAAAATTTATTCACAAATCACTAAATTGTTTTGTGTGTTCAGTTTCGAAGCTTTCGAAGTTGGACGGTCAACCCATTCTATCGTAAAGGAAATCGACCACGCAACAACCTAAGGTGAGGGAGAATACATCGTGACATA
>NC_032009.1:32451596-32526902 GCF_001865875.1 Lupinus angustifolius | reverse complement strand
TCAAAAGTTTAGAGTTATATTTGTGTATTAAGAAAACCCATACTTAATCAATTATTTTGTGTGCCTAGATTTTGTATGGATACTTTCTTAAGTTGTATGATTAGGATAGCATAAAATATCAAGTATTGTGTTGGCTATCCATGAAGGAACACCACTCGAGAAACTAAAATGCATTGAGATCGAAAACTGTGGAGAGTTTCGATCCGTTAGCCCAAAATGGCGAGGAAAATGATCCTGGTAACTGGACCACCTCGCCCGGGCGAGCCAGCCTCGCCTGGGCGAGGGAGAAATAGAGAAAAATGGATCCAAATAGCGCTTGGGCGAGCAACCCCTCGCCTGGGCGAGCCAGCCTCGCTTGGGCGAGGGCCAGATAACTAGTTTTGGGCGTTTTTGGCGACCGTACCTGGCCTGGGCAAGTCCAAACAGGTATTTTGACCAGATTTTAATGAATTGGTCGCTTGAGCGACAGTCTCTCGCTTGGGCGAAAGACAAACAATATTTTTCACTGATTGCGATTGTTTGATTGCTTAGGCAATAGCCATATCGTGGGTGTGAAATGTATTTACCCTTGGGAAAGACCGTGACTCAGATGATTCCCCTATGGGAAAAACCGATTCCGGCTATGTTGATCCATTGTGATAGTACCGCGGCTATTGCAAAAATTGAGAACCGCTTTTATAACGGTAAGAAACGACAAATTCGTCGTAAGCACAACACCATTAGAGAGTTACTCTCTACAAGAGCTGTTAGAGTGGATCATGTACGCACGAAGAATAACTTAGAAGATCCTTTGACGAAAGGACTAGCTAGAGAGAAAGTCCATAATACTTCTAAGAGTATGGGACTATTGCCCTTAGAACGAGGATCACTCATGATGGTAACCCGACCTAACTGATTGGAGATCCCAAGAAATAGGTTCAATGGTAATAACAAGTTGTGAAGTGATATGAGAATGAACATGCTATAAAATTATGAGAAGCATGATTCCTGTAGCATATGTAAGGATGAGTTAAACTCTTAATGAGATCTATACTCCAATTGGAGTGAAGTACCTAGGCTATAGGAGTACTCTTGATAGACTCACCTATGTGAATGTGAAAGTGGGGACCGCTTCCTATGAAATTTAGGGGCATAAATTTCTAGAGCGTTCATTATACTGAGATAGACATTCATGGCCTTTAACGCACGGCTTTACAGAATACACCTTTGAACAGGTTGTGTGTGGTTTGATGTTGGAGATAGAGTTCAAGACTACGAGTCACTCTAGTAAAATCTGGATCTTATTCACTATGCAAAGGTTCAAGTCGCATGACACCTTTGTTTATGCATAATCTTATTGAGACCACAAATATTCTCAGAAATTGTTTTTTAATTTCAAGTGGGGGATTGTTGGAACATGGTTTGCTGAAAACCATGAGTGAGAACTTTTGGGTGTGAAATATAAAAAAAACAACCAAGTCCCACATAGAAGAGTTTAAAAAAACAACTCTCAAAGTCTCACATGGAAGAGTTTTGAAAAAATAAAAATTAAGCTCCCAAGTCCCACATGGGAGAAATGAGGAACATGAGAAAAATCTCATGTTATAAATAGAGGCTTTCTCCCTTCATTTTAACTTGTACCAAGTTGAAGGCGTTTCCTCTCAACTTTTCTTTCTCCCCCCTAATATTCTGCCGATGCATTTCCGGCAAACTTTTCCCCCTTTCTTTCCGTGGCACTTAAGAATTGGCACAGGCAGCCAATGTGGGATTTCGAGAATTGATACTGATAGTGAGTATTGTGGGAAGAGAATTGGCACAGGCAGCCAAAGTGGGATTTCAAGAACTGACACTGGTAGTCAGTATTGTGGGTAAAGAATTGGCACAGGTAGCCACATTGTGGGATTTCGAGAATTGACACTGGTAGTCAGTATTGTGGGAAGAGAATTGGCACGGGTAGCCATATTGTGGGTAATTTCGAGAATTTGCACTAGTAGCCATATTGTGGTGGGTGTATTCGAGATCAGTTCTTACAGTGTAGTAAGAATTCGATAACAGAGATCTGGGCTGTTTTATCCTGGGGACGGCGTGGTTAATAGTCTGCTTGCACATTTTGGGCAGTGCCACGAAAAGTCTTAAAGAGAGCGACCTGGTCGTGACTCAGCCAGTAAGTATTATTTCGTGTCATTTAGAATTGTTGCAAGCTACGTTAACAACCATATCTCTCTAAGAATCTCTATCAAGAATGCATGAACATGTGAGCAAGATAAGAATGAGATTAAACATATGAAAAACAATATGCAAATAACAATGAATCAATCTTCAATATGGCATGTTAATCTCTCTTCCTCGCACATGCATTTCTCTCTACAAAACAGAATTTAAAACACGAAAATATGCTCTCTAATCAATCCTATACAATAGTATGCAATGTTACACTTATCTGGAAATTGCCTAAACTTATAAAAAACCATTTTGACACTTCAAGCCGTTGCAATCAGCTAAGCAATTATAACATAAAACAGACCTGTTAATCGATTAAGTTACCACGTTAATCGATTAACCAGTGCAACGTGATTAAAACAGAAACCAGTTGTAACAGAAAAACTGAAATAACAGAAAAACAGTTGAGTTAATCGATTAAGTCACCACGTTAATCGATTAACCAACATATTAAAATATGTGATTCACAAGGCAAACTACTCATATATTATGCTTAACTTCTATACATGTTTTAGCAATTATATTATGCCTAATATGCACATATTACATGTATTATTAATGCATGAACATACAATTAACTAGATGATATGTCTCATGAATGTGATATGACAATTATAATGGCTTGAGAGACTTGCATCTAGATTTACCTCACCTATACTCACTTACTAAGGCACACATATCAGACTACTTAGAATAATGACTCTATTTATATAACATAGTCTAGATATGACCATTGAGTTATATGCATGTTGATTGTTGAGTCATCTTCAAACTTTAATAAAACATTGTCTTCATCAAAACATAGACAATATATTGCTAGTGCGATCCTCGACACTTTGCACTTTCAGTATTTTGAAGATGTGAAATATATTTAATAAATTAGGAAAAACTATATTTGGAATATCAAAATACACTTTCAACGCTTACACATTATCATGACATTATGAATGAGTTAAATTTTTCCAAATTTATTTTTTTAATTAAAATTATAACTTTATTGTTTTCAGAAATTAAATTTCAAAAGAAAAAAGACAAATGAATTAATATTGATTTGAATAAATCAAGACTCGTCCTTTATATATAATTTTATATCAAATTGATGAGCAACAATAAATAATATTATGAATTAGTAACAATAAAGTAGTTAATAATAGATTAGAGTTGATAGTGTGTTAGGGTTTTATATTCATAGTAGTATTTAAAACTGAATTTTGATTTACTATGAAGAAAAGGAAAGGAACTTCTAATTCTTTCTCAAACTATTGTGTATAACTTAAAGTCAACCCCAGTCATTGATATTTTTGAAAATGTTAATGATACTAACATAAAAAATAGTTTTGAAGTTTCGAAATATACTTTTAATATTCTGAAGCTACAATATTATTTTCAACAAGTAAATATGATAATCATTCTATTTTGCTAATATTACTACTATTTTATTTCCCAAAATTAAATTTTCAAATGAAGAGGAAGTAAATAAAAATTATATGAATAAATTAGGTACACCTATTATCTCTATAATTTTATCTCGAATTGATGAAGAACAATAATATGATATTAATAATTAATAAGAGTAAATAAAGTAGGAGATAGAAGAATAGATTTAAGAGGTTCTTTGAGATATAATATAAATAGTACTATTCAAAAATTGAATTGTGATTTTCAAAACAAATAGTGACTGATTCCTTTTATTTTTCCTCAAATTATTATATGAAATTTAAAACTATTTGAATTTTCATATTATAAAATATTCTTATTAAACTACGGGAAAATGTTATTGGAGTCTCGAATTACACTCTTGAGTCTTGATGCTTACAAATTATTTGATATCAAATTTATTCCTTATTTACAATTATTACTGTGTTGTTTCCCAAAAAGCTAAATTTCAAAAGAGAAAGACAAATAAACCAATATTGATTTCAATAAATTAGGAATTGTCATTCATCACTTTAATTATATACAAAATTGGCGAGGAATAATAGTACAATATTAAAGTAGAGAATAATAGAGTAGAAAGTTATAGTTTTTCGGCTCTGATATAAATAATAATATTTAAAAATCGACTTGTAAAATTAATATATTTTTAAATATGGTTAAAAATTAGCTTTGTATTCTCAAAATATACTTTTAATAATCGAAAAGTATAATATTATTTACAATAAGGAAATATGATAACAATTTTATAAAATTAATATATTTTTTTCGAAATTAAACTTTCAAACAAATACAAAATAAAAAATAGTTGATTTGAATAAATTAAGTATCACCCACGATTTCCATAATTTTATCTTGAATTGATGAATAATAATACAATATTATTAATTAGTAAAGATATATAAAGTAGATAATATAAGGGTAGATTTGATAGTTTTTAGAGCATTATATAAATAGTACTATTTCAAAATTAAATTGTGATTTATAAAACAAAAAAAAAGAATGATATTTGCATTATTTATCAAACTATTGCTTGAAATTTAGAACAAGATGAATTTAGAAATGTCAAATATGCTCTATAAACTAGGGGAAAATATTTATGTATTTTCAAAATACACTCTCAACTCTTACGAATTATAATAACATTTTCAATGAGGAAAAATGATACCAAAATTATTTTTTATTTAAGATTATTACTATGTTGGTTTAGGAAAATTAATTTTCAAAAGAAAAAGGAAATAAACAAATAATGATTTAAATAAATCAAGAATCATAATTCATCTTTATAATTTTATATCAAGTTGATGATAAATAATAATATAATATTATTAAATAGTAACAAACAATAAACAAGGTAATAATATAATAGAGTTGATAGTTTTTTAGGGTATTATATAAATAGTATTTCAAAATCCAGTTGTGATTTGTTATAAAAACTAAACGACTTTTTAATTTTTTTTCTTAAACTATTGTCATACGGTGAGACCTTAATAGATATATTATCATTTCCAACTGTATATAAAAGAATAGAATTGTCCACTACTTATTTTGTTGGTGGGCCACAAAAATCATATAAAGGGGATACAAAAGGATGCGTATCACTGTGTCTTTATATGTAATTGAGAAGCTAGATCTAAGAATAATAGTTTCATTTTTCTAGAAATCAATATACTAAAAAAATTGGGGCCCTATTCATTGAAAATGAGTGGAGCACAACTGCATGCAACAATATAGAAACCATTGTTATTTGTATAATTAAATTTGCCATCTATTCCATCTCAATCATATAGCAAATTTTAAGTTTTAACAAAAATAAAATGGTGGTGAAATGCATGAGACTCGCAACTAGAGGGGTTTGAGGAGAGTAGATGTTTGTAATCTTATTCTCACCAAAAAAGAGATTGTTTTCAAGATAAACAATCTCACTGTTGAGACGAGGCTCACTCTCTTTATATAACAAATTTTAACCACACCTCAAAAAATATTTTAGCTCTAAATCTCTGGATTTTATATTTCTTGAACAAAACTTTCACCTTACTCTCACAAAAGCACCTATCACTTTGGAGGCCCCTCACTTGATAGGACTATCCAAAATCTATATAATACAATTAGAGGATGGAATATCTCCTCGGAGATAATTTCTCTCCTTACACCAGTTAGGCAATGACACATGGTTATTTTTTAACTATTTTAAAAATAAATAAGAAAACAAAAAGTAAAGTAATACAAGTGTCTATTAATGAATGGGTGCGAGGAGAACTTCTCTCCTCACATCAGGACATACATTATTCTCTTAAAAATAAACCAGCATTTCAGAAATATGCATAAAAATAAACCAGAATTTCAGAAATATGTTATGGTTTATACTATATTGTGTTCAGTTATAAATATAAATAACTGATATCAACATGCCCCATTTCAAGAGCATATTTAAATATATATATATAAACACTCACATATCAATCTTTCCAAATTACAAGGATGTATAATGTGCAGAGATCAGTTAATCAGCTACAAGAACATACCTCTAAAAGATGTTCTTGTACACAATCGACGTAGCTTAAACACAATTTTTGTCCTGGATGCGAATTCTAAAAAAAAGTCTCACCTTTTTTTGACAAACAAACAAGAGACTGACTAGGCATCCAGAGAATGCACCTTTGATCTCTTGTGTCCTAAAACCCAAAGTCTATCATTCCACCACTTCATGAAGATAATTTGTATGCAATTTCCTATCAAAAGAGCAAAAAGCACAGTCAGACAGGGAATCAATGAAGTCTCTAAAGATAATTCACTGCAAAATATTATCAATCGGGATCGCAGATTTCTTCATTCTTTCATAATTTGCACAAATGCCTAGAAATATTTCCTGTACCTACTTATAATCTAAAGTTCCATATATATAACATTTCAACAATGAACTAATGATACAAGAAAAACCAGCCTTCTTAATATATAAACAAAACTTTCCAGCATATAAGTAGGTTCCAACTTCTCATAATTTTGTTTAACAGTAAGTTTAATCACCAGAACCGGAAGTTCACATATACAATGAGTAATCAATCAATTGAGGTGGACATGTATTATAGACATTGGAGTGACATGTTCAACCACAAAACAGAAGGTCTTGTGATAACATCGACAAAACTTGTGAGGAAATGGTATTCTGTAGATTTCTGGCTGAACGAATAGGAATCGGAATGGAAAGAAATGAATCACCATTCTTCATATTGTACTTTCTATAGCTAGGAACAGAATATTTCAAAAAGCGGCGGCGGTAGTGGTGGTTGTAAAAGATGTTTTTTTATCTTTACAAAGTACATAGGGTGTGACAGTGCAAATGCCAGCTTAGAGTTTCATGTAGCACAACTTAGTCATCTTGAATCTATCATATGAAGTGATGGAGAAACAAAGGGAAAGTTGTATCATAGGATTCAAATTGAGTGCATTTTTTATGGAGGTCATACCATACCACAAGTAACAAAGTTTAGGTATCATTGATCTATTATACGGAGTGATGGATAAATAAAAAGGAGATGCAGAGCATAGGATTAAAACTGGGTGCATAAAGTGGATAAATGTTTATGGTGTTATTTGTGATAAAAAGGTGTCTCTCAAGCTTAAAGGAAGATTTTACGCACATCCATAAGACCTGGGATGGGGTGCTTTATGGTACTAAATGTTGGACGATAAAGTTTCAACAAAAACATGAGTTAAGTGTTATGATTGTAAAGATGAGGGTGTTATGGTCAATGAATGAACATACTAGACAAGATCAAGAATGAATGAATGAATGCGTTATAGAGAAACAAAGATATTTTTTATTAAATAATACTAAAAAGATTTGCCGCAGTCAAAAAGCAAAAACAAGCAGCGCCCAGCCCAAGATACATATTTTTAAATGTTGTGATTATGTCAAAGGAGGAAGAACAGAAAGAGGGAATTATGGGGGGGGGGATAGAATCATCCATTTGGGCAATCAAAGGAAGGTGGAGATTTGGGACAGTCTTAAGGACGGAGATGGATATTTAGGGACCATACTACCACCTCATGACAGCATTACAGTGTAAGTCACCACTGGTATTACTCGTCCTCACCACCATGAGCCACCAAGAAGCGAGAGATGATTTCAGCATGCATTGTAAGGGCCAAATCCAGAAGAAAATTAAACACTGGAAGCAAAAAGGGAAGAATATGTACAAGCATGCAAAACAGCAGTTTCTGGGAGCAATTCAATCAGCTGCACTTTTTTGGAAAAAAGATACACCGGTACTCCCGGGTAAATACCCAAGCTATACCTGGTATGCCGGACAAAGTGGACATACCCATGCTCCAGAGCTTATAATTCACTCCGTTGAACTAAATGTTAGTTTATTTAAATGCAACTATACAACTATAGGTCAATGGAAAACTCACTAGATAATATGGTAAAAGAGGACGAAAAGAGATACAAATGAGGGACAAAAGGGGGCCAACAAAAGTTTAAAATACTAACAACTCCTCATACCAATCTGTCTGAGAAGGTCATATATAAACAAGGATTAACTTTATTTTCTGAGAACTAAGAAGGATAAATCAACTTGGGGCCTTGGGGCATTGATGATAGGTAAGTTTCCAAGATCTTAGGCTCATTACTGAACTACTCAAATCCTTAGGCTTCATATATATTTACCATACAATATGATATGTCTTCTCGGGTAAAATTCAATAAAATGAACCCAATAACATAAAACGTAGCCAAAAGGATCTTAAAACATGAATGAATCAACTAAACCAAATAGACTAGGAATTCAATGCAGATACGAAATGTGACATGGAAGAAAATTTTAACTATGATAGTGATATTATGTAGGCGGACATAACAGGATGGAACAATATATTTTGTGTTGTTCACTTTTATCTGATCTCGTATTATACCAACAAGGTGATAGTCTAGTGATATAAAGCCCCGCTAGATCCCTATGATGTCTAAAAGATCAATGGTTCAATTCCTGGGAGCGACACTTATTGGGAGGGACATACATGCTGATTAGTTTTTTATCCATAGGTGAGGGTATACCATTGGTACTACAAAAAAAAATGTCCTCTTCTATTTATAAAGTAATCAAAAGAAGACCAGAACATACATGTCTTATTCAATCTTATTTTGATAGGTCTGTCAAACACTACCATAATGATTAATAACATAAGGCCATCATCATTTTTTTTAAACTTCAAATGTCTCTAATCTTAACCAATTCATGAAAGTAAACAAACAAACCACAAAAATCATCAATCGCTAATCACCACTAAACAAAACTCAAAATCTAAAACAACCCAATTCAACCAACCATTCAAAGTTTAAAACTTTCAATCAAAACAGAAGATCCAACAAAACCCACACCCAAAAAAAACACAGAAAGAGAAAAAAAACTTACTTTACCGAAAAAGGGACAAAACCCAGATCAATCAGAATGAGAATGGTAATAATCATCATCATTCTCAAAGGTGGCTACAGAAGAGACATCATCATCAGAGAAAGGAAGGTAAGAGAAGAATGAATCATAAGGATGGTGGAGACAGAAGTTCCAGAGACAAAGAGCAATAGGACGCAATTGTTGAAAAGGGAAAGTGAAGAAAAGATCAAAGAGTTCCTCATTGGTGAAAGGGTCTTGAGTGCATGTTAACCATTGCCATGCTTCAGCTGAAAAACGTGCCACAGAAAACAATATCAACCTGTTGAAAACCATGGTTATGTTGGAAGATTCTTCTTCTTTTTTTCTTTCTCTTTTGCTAATTGGTTAGTTGATCGGAGCAAAAGATTTAATATTTCGATCTCTTTGTGCTTCACTTTCATCATTGTATTCACGTTTTTGGTATCTACTCAGACGTTAGACTTCAGACTACTTTACATCCTACTAGTCTTCACTCTTATTTTTTTTGTTAAAAAAATAAAATAAAATAAATGTATCAATTTTATAGTCAATGTATGATTTCTAATTATCATTTACTATTTAAAAGAAAAAAATATTAAATACTCTAAAGAATAGTGAATATACTTCAAATGAATAGTGAATCATATAGTAATTGTGTATATTTATTATAGTCTTCTCTTTTTTGTCCATATTGTATTTTATTTATAATTAAAGCAATTACCAAAAAATATATTTAAATGTATAATAAAAAAGGTATAATATTAAATCTATTATTGTATTTATTAATAATTTCAAAATAAAAAATATGTCATTGAGTCTTTTTGGCTACACTATATATTTACTTTTCTTAATGTCATAATATTAAATTCATTATTGTATTTCATAATAATTTCAAAATAAAAAACATGTATTTCTCTAAAAATTACTATATTTTTTCACCATATTAAAGTTTTGTGGTACTTTTCGAATTTAATATCACAGTTCATATTCTTTGGATTTTTAATTTTTTCCTATTATAATTGAAAAAATCAAATTGGAAATTAAAGTTTTTTTTGTAAGTTTTTAAATATATTTTTAATAAAAGTACCACGATTTGATTTCCTTATTTTCATTAAAAAAACAAATTTGAAATTGAAAAATCATTTCATTTTCTACAACTTTTAAAATATTTATTTTCAAAAAAATTGCATAGTATGATATTTCGGTTTTATATTTTCATTAGAAAATTCAACTTTGAAATTGTCATTTATTTTCCTTATATTTTTTACCAAGCAAATTCATGAGTAACACATGTGTTCTTAACAATACATACAAATGCATGGGTAATATATGTGTTTTCGCTCTTAGCAATGCGAATGTACGAGTAACATATGTGTTTTTAACCATACGAATGTACATGTTGTTAGAAATTCATAATTTCTACGGCTTCCTTATAGACCTTAAAGTTTGTCTCATTCACCCATGGGATGTTCTTAATTTGAGCAGAAATATTTGCAACACTAGTAAAAGAATATTAATATTTTTGTTCCAAAGACTGAATATTAATGTGTTGTGTTATGTAACTCGTGATGTGCCTCATCATCATTTGAATTTAAGTATTAAAGTTGAATGTGAGTTTAATTGCAAGAATGATTGCAATTTGTTTTGTTCTTTTACTAGTGTTGCAAATATTTCTGCTCAAATTAAGAACATCTCATGGCTGAATGAGACAAACTTTAAGGTCTACAAGGAAGCCATAGAAATTATTCTCGACATTATAGATTTAGATCTAGCACTTTAGGTGGAGAAATCTATTTCTACTATAGAAATCCTCCATGAGATTAAAAATGAGAAATTGGACCACTCTAACCGAATGTGTCTAATGATCATGTAACGCTTTATTCCATAAGCATATCGAGGCTCTATTTATGAGGATCAGAGTGCAAGGAAGTTCTATAAAGAAAAAGAATCATACTTTGCCAAAAAAATGACCTTGAAAGATACAAGATGCAAAAGATTTTTTATGCATCTGTAATAGGAAGTCTAATGTATGCTCAATTTTGTACATGTTCTGACATAGCATTTGTCGTGGGAGTTTTGAAAAGATATTTGAGCAATCTTGTAGTGCATCACTAGAAGGCAGTCAAATGTGTTATGTGTTACTTAAAGAGAACAAATGAGTACATGCTCACTTATCGGAGGTCTGAGAATTTAGAGATTGTTGGGTACTATGACTTTGTTTTTTTGGGTGTCTAGACAATAGACACTACATATCTGGATATGTATTTATCTTGGTTGAAGATGCTATCTCTAGGAAGTCTGCTAAACATACGCTCATAGCTCAATCGATCATGGTTGCAGAGTTCATGGTTTGTTTTGAAACATCAGACAATGACATATGGTTGCGGAAATTTTGTCACTGGCTTACGTGTGGTTGATGATACTAAAAGACCGCCGATAATTTATTGTGATAGTAAGTCTGCGGTTCTTTACTCCAACAATAATAAGAGTTCTACAAAGTCAAATTTTATTGACATCAAGTTTGTGGTTGTTAAAGGAGGTGTTTAAAATAGACAAATTTCTATAAAACATATACAGACAAATTTTATGCTAACTGATCTACTGACTAAGAGTTTGGTACCTAAGGTCTTTTATGAGCATATTGCTCATATGAGTATTGCTCCTTAAGATATCTTAGTTCAGTAAGAGTCTATATGTTTTATAATATATTTTGGACGTCATATATAATTTTATGCATAATAAAGTTGGTGGTTTATTGTTCTATTTTGAATGTGTGTATAGTGTTAAAATTAAAGACTTTGGATTGATCTCACAAAATAATAAAGATGGACCAGTTGGAAATAAACATGTTTGAGATCACATTGCATAAAATTTTCATGTCACTCATACATATTTGATCTATGTCATTAAGTATATTAATATGGTGATCGTTGATACACGTTTGGATGTGATGAAGGTCATGGTAGTTCTATAGTTGATATATGAGATGAACCAGATTGTATTAAGGAAAAGTCTAAATATAAATAGCATACAGATGAGTGTCTAAAGAGTGTGTGATATATTGTTTCAAGAAAAATATGAAGCCCAAGTGGGAGATTATTAGAAATTCATAATTTCTAATTAATGTGAACATCATATATTTAATACAATTATATTGACTGATCTAATTTCTAATAACCCATATGACTTCTAAAATTGTTAATGGATATGGGCTTTACTGAGTGGATACCCAAACGGTTGACCTATATGGGATAATGAGAACCTTATAAGTTAACACATAAAGAATGATTATGGTCCCCAAGACACCAAATTACAAATAGTTTTCACCTCTCCCCATCAGAGAGAAAATGAGATCCCAAAAGAAATTCAGGATTTGGTTGAGGAATGTCATCATACCAAAACTCTCTCAAAAGGTATATCAAATGAGTATATTATAGAACATAGATCGAGGTATGATATTATATCCTTGTTTAATATGATGCGTGAGAATCATGATATTCAAGATCCTAGGATTGATATTTTACCAATCATCAGGAAATATCTAACACATGTCACATGGATGTTCTTAGCAATATGAATACACAAGTAACATATGTGTTCTTAACCATATGAATATACATGTAATATATATCATTAATCATGCAACAAAAAATATCACCCCATACTAATGTACAGAATACTTGCTAGTTTATTTCTGAAGTTTTCCTTAACCCACCAACTTAATAACTAATATAACACATTAACTGTATATATAACCACGCATGGCAATTTTATGCTGAATTTTTTACACAATGAGCAAAACAACTATATTAGGTTCTTTTTAAATTTAATAAGAAAGCAATGTCATTTTGTATTAGAAAGATAAAAAAATACAAACACAAAAAAACTTGTTTTGTACCATTTTGAGTAAAAACTCATTTAGGTCTCTCAAAAAAACTTGTCTATCATTTTAGTCCCTAATTTTAAAAATTGTGACTCACTTAGTTCACGCGTTAAAGTGTGTTTGTTAACATTAATAAAATCAGTGACATGACACATTATCTACCTACGTATCCATCATGTTGTTTCCATGGTGGACAATATTAAATAAGTAAAATGACATTATTTCATATTAATTTTAAAAAATAAAGACACAAAGGGTATGCATGCCTAGAGGAAATTCGCCCCACATTTATCACAGTGAATTAATAATCATATGTAAAGAATTGTGTCATTTAGAGATAGGTTTTTTTAGAAGGAACCTTGAGCTCATGAGGCGGAAGTGAATATGTTAGAGAAAAGGTTGGGAAAATAGAAAATGGGGGAGGACATCAATTTCTTCATATGGTTAGTTAGTAGATTGAAATCGCGCATTTGTTTGATAAGAGAAAAGGATTTATAAGATTAAAGTTCCTTTGGAAGTGGTCTTAAAAAATTTCATAGGGATTGACATGGTAGATGAGGAGAGTATAGTTTCTTTGTAGTAAAAATTTGAAGTCATAGGAAGATGGAACTAAGGTTATGGCTCGATTAGTGCAATGTACTAATAGTATAATAATGAAATGAATTAAAATATTTTAATCCTCAATACTGCATTATTATATACACACAAATTATTCCTAAAATCTAAACAAATTTGTTTACATATCACCTTCAAATTTGATTTTAGGATAATAACAACATAACCAATCTAAACAAATTTGTTTACATGGATTTGGTTTGTTATTACTGCATTACCCCATCAAGTTGGAGCATGAAGATTCAGAATGCCCAACTTGCCCAATAAGGGTTTAAACCAGTGTTGTTCGGACCGGACCGAACCGGACGGTTCGATCGGATAATCAAACGGTTCCGGTTACTCCAAAAAACTGTCCTTGTATTTAGCCCGCTTCTACCTGTTGAGATTCCGGTTCAACCGAGTTGAACCACTTAAAACCGGAATAACTCGAATTGTTGAACCAGGTGGTTTGCAAAGTTAAGAAAGGGGATAGTTAAGAAACCTTTCCCCGCAAATTTAAAACCCTTCCCCTAAAAATCAAATATGCAATTTGAAAACCCTTCCATTAACTCTCAAAGACTCAAACTTGCAAATCTTAACTTCTTCGTGTCTTCGTCTTCTCTTTGTCGTGAGCTTGGTTAACTTCTCTATGCCTTCTTCTTCTTTGTGTTGTGAGCTTTGTTATTGTCTCTATTGTTGCTGCTAGAGCAAACTCTGGAATGGAGGTATTAAGTATATTGTATATATGAGACTGTTGAGTTTTGAGACTTGAGATAGAGATAAATGGGAAAATGAAACAACTATGGTCACAAAGAGAAAACGTACTAAATACCTCTACAAAAGATAATATAGTCTAGATGTTACACATTATACATACATTAAATTATTAAACCTAAGGCCTACTAGTCTAGGACTATCACGTGTTGCCCAAGAAAAAATAAGGCTACTAATTAGCTTGCTATCATTAATTATAATATATATCTTTATATATATAGTGTAATATATATGCATTATGAATGTACGGATTTATACACAATAATTATATCGTCCATAATTCATTTTGATTATTTTCTTTGAGAAGATAATGACAATTAAATATGAACGGTAGATGATACAGTAATAATATATAAAATTCATATATTATCTGTGCATACAAATTTTTTCTCATATATATGGTGTTGTGCGGTCCAACCAGACGATTTAACCGGATAGAACCTATAAAGGACCTCTCCCGGTTTGATGTCTGGCTCGGGTCTCACAACATTGGTTTAAACTATGGTTTTTCCAAAGTTTTGGTGAAAATATCTACAAGTTAAGCAATATTAGAGACATAGGTTGGAAGAATATTATGGTGGAGGACTTCATTACGAACAAAATAACAATCGACTTCTATATTCTTAGTGCATTCATAAAATACCATATTTTTAGCGATGTGCAAGGTCGTTTGACTATCACAGTGAAGAATCATATGTTTGGTATGAGTGATGCCAAGATTGGAAAGAATCTCATTTAACCATTTGAGCTTACATGCAGTAGTTGCCATGGACCGATACTCAGCTTCAACTAATGATCGAGAAATGGTGTGTTGTTTCTTTGTTTTGCAAGAGATAAGGAATTGACCAAATTGGACCAACAAACCAGTAACGGAACAACATGTAAAGGATAACTAGCCCAGTCGGAGTCACGCCATCCATGAAGCTGGGGATCATAGTTGCGAGAAAGCAACATGCCTTAACCACGATTGCCCTTGAGAAACCGAACCACTCTAAGGGCAGCTTCCTAATGCTCAATTTGTGGTTCCTTTATGAACTGAGATAGTGTGTGAACACTATATGAAAGCTCTGTGCGTGTAAAACATAGATAAATCAATCACCCAACCAATCGATGATAGCATTCAGGGTTGGTAAGAAGAGTTCATATAGCAAGAGATAGACAATGATTCTGTTCTAATGGGGTACTTGCAGGTTTAGCACCGATGATGCCAACTTCAGAAATAATATCGAGCGTGTACTTACGCTCACAGAAAAATATATGTAGAATTGCGAGCAACCTCAATACTCAGAAAATACTTCAATGTGCCAAGATCTTTCATGTGGAAGCATTCATTGAGGTAGGTTTTAAACCATTTGATGGATGATGAATCATTATCGCTAATGATTAGATCGTCGACATAAACAAGAACAAATTGAACCTCTTTTTGATGCAAGGTGAACAAAGAATAATCAAGACATGATTGCTTAAATTCATAAGATACAAGTGCATGAAAGAATTTAGTGAACCAACAAGGTGAAGCTTGCTTTAAACCATACAACGATTTTCAAAGTTTACACACCATATTTTGGTTGGAAACGAAAAAACCAGGAGGCGAACGAATGAACACTTCATCATGGAGATCGACGTGTAGAAATGCATGTGTATGTCCATTTGATGAAGTTCTCATGATTTGGCTACTACCACTGCAAGAACAGTTCGCAATGTTACCATTTTCGCGACGAGAGCAAATATTTCAGTGTAGTTGATGTCTTTTTCTTTATGATTTCCGAGCACAACTAAACGTGCTTTAAATTGCTTGATGGTGCCATCAGAATTGTACTTGATGCAATACACACACTTGCATCCTAGAGCTTTCTTCCCTTGAGGCAATAGTTGTATGCTTCATGTATCATTATGTTCCAGTGGATCAATTTCAGCTTGCATGGTCTGTCTCCATTATACATTCTTTACCGCCTCATGAAATTATCAGGGCTCTTTTTCTATAGTGATTGATGCAAGAAAGTGTTTGTATGGCAAAGAAATTTTGTCGCAACTTACATAATGAGCAATAAGATAGGGAGTAACTCAAGGATGTGATGAAGATGATGAACTAGGGAAATGACTCAATTTCTGCAAGGATGTGATGAAGATGATGAGTTTTAATGTGGATTAAATGCACATTAAAATGGTCATTAATGTTGATTCATGGGGATGTTTAATGAAAAAACTCACAAAGTCCCACATTTCTTGGAGGAAGGAAGTTGAAATGCTTTATAAGCCTTACGTTGCAACATTGGGGTGTGCCACAATAGGTACAATGAGTTTTGTGAGTAGGTGAGGACTCACACAAACAAAACCCATCCACTCACACGCGCGTGAGCACCATCACCACCATCTCCTCCTCCGCTAGTCGGCTCGACTCGTGTTCGACTCGGGCTTGCGACCAACATTCTTTTTAAATAAATATTTATTTATTTTCTGGGACCTTTTGGGCTTGGACTATGTATTGACCAAGTCAACACACGCAGGCAACACGGTTTGGGTGAAAGAGCCGTTGGAGAGTCAAGAGTGGGAGGAGTTCTTGACCATAATGGGAGAGTCGTTGGACGGTAGAATTTTCCAACATTGGATCGTGGGATTTACCACCCATTGTGATTGTCAGATGAGGAGCCGTTGGAGGCCTCATTCAATAAAAAGAGGCATCCTCTCCTCATTTTAACTTGCACTAGTCAAGCAATCTTCTTTGACTTTCTTATTTATCCCCCATAAAATTCCGCTGACGCACTTGAGAATTCCAAAGTGGAAATTTTGAGAACTAACACTATTAGTTAGTATTATGGGAAAAGAATTGACACAAGTAGTCATATTGTGGGAATTCGAGAATTGGCACTGGTAGCCATATTGTGGGGGTACTCGAGAGTGATCTTACAATGCAGTAAGAAATCGTATAATAGAGAACTTGATTGTTTTATCTTGGGGACGACATGGTTGATAATCTGCTGGCACAATTTTAGCAGTATCACGAAATGTCTTAAAGAGAGCGACTTGGTCATGACTTAACCAGTAAGGATTATTTCATGTCATGCAGAATTGTTGCGAATTACGCAAACAACAATTACATACCCTTGAAGTCTCATTGATGACTGTTTTACACGATGATTGTGCCCAAGTAGTGGATTTTCATCAGGATTACTAGGCATTATGGTGTATGAAATCATGAAACTGACATCTGATGTCAGCCATGAGACTATTCGTAGGTGAATGTTCAAAGTCTTGATTTTCGGAAGCTTCACTTGTGACTGTTGTAGTACTTATACCCCATGTCGAGAGCAAAGTTAGTTGGTGTTTGCATGTCATTAAAATCAGTATCCACCATATCATCAATAAGAAAGGAATGAGAGGTTTCTTTCTCATTTTTGGAACATTGATATGGAAATTGGTTTTCAAATAATAGTACATCTCGTGAAACAAAGAATCCACGAGTCTCTAGATCATAAACTCTCCAACCCTTTTGCCCATAGAGGTATCCCACAAAGGTACATCTACGACTTCGACTAGCAAATTTGTCGCCATTGGTGTGTTGGTTGTGAGCGAAGCATAGAAAACTAAACACGTGTAAGTGATTGTAAGAGGATTCTTGTCCAAATAACATTTCATATGGTGTTTTACCTTTTAAAATTGTGCTTGGTGTGTGATCGATCAAATAGCCTATTGTCATCATACACTCTCCCAAAAATCAATAAGCAAATTATCTTGGAACCTAGATCTTGTGCAACATTGAGAATATGGCGATGTTTGCGTTCGACCCTCTCATTTTGATGAGGTGTCCTTGTACATGAAGTTTGAAACATTATACTATGATCTAGAAAATAATTTCTCATCCAAAGGAATTTTGTTCAATTATCAATTCTCATAGTTTTAAGTCCTACAAGATGAACTAGTTCTATATGGACCCCATATCAAGTCAAATATATGAGAAGCTTTATTATTACTCAAAGGAAATGGTTCTCTAGCTTGCTTTGCTCTTTGGCATATGTCACAAACTTTATTGTTAAAACTACTAATTCCACTTCTACTATTATTGAAAATTAGTTGAGTAGTTTTCCAAGACGGATGTCCTAACCTGTTGTGTCATACTTCTAGCTCATTCATTCCTTCAACTTTTCATATCTTCTTCGTTGGGACTTCTCGAAAAAAGATAGAGTATATTCTTTCATTCACCCGAACCAATCAATATCTTCGAGGTTCAGTCCTCTATAACATACAAATTACGAGTAAATTGAACATTACAGTTTGATTCATCTATCAATTGCGATAAAGAAATCAAGTTGCATTTGAATTGAGGTACATAAAGTTCATGCTCAAGATTTAAATTATCAGAAAGTTTTATTGTTTCTTTCTTAGTAGAGATGGCAGTGTGTCCATTTAGAAGCCCAACATGACATCCACACACATCCCTCATGTTGCATAGGTGTTGCAAATTCACCATCACGCGATTTGATGTCCCAATGTCAAGTATCCAAGGGGAAGACTTTTTCTTTTGAGCATATTCAGTTCTTGAATATATCATAAAACCTTTACCTTTAGGCATCATGTGTGTCGTATACATTTCTAATTTTTTTTTGTTGGCTCTGATACCATGTAATGAAATGGATTCAAATATTTTATTTTTCAATACTGCATATTTATATACACAAAATTTGTTCCTAAAATCTAAACAAATATGTTTACATAACACATTCAGATTTGATTTTAGGATAATAACAATCTAACCAATCTAAACAAATACGTTTACATACCATATTCAAATTTGATTTTAGGATAATAACAACTTAATCAATCTAAATAAATATGTTTACAAATCACATTCAGATTTAATTTTAGGATATAAAAACCTAATTAATTTAAACAAATCTGTTTACATGGATTTAGTTTATTATTACCATATTAAATTTCTTAATGATTTGTGTTCTTTTATATGGAGGGGATAACATAACAAGAATGAAATTGGGTTGAAGCACCCTTGGATCATGTGAGATGGGTTGAACTAGAGCGACAAGGAGCTAGGAAGGGGATAAAGAGATAATATTTCATGTATAATGGTCTCCTCTATTTCCATAGCTTAAGATGAGTTTACTTTGTAAAGTAAAGTCCAATGCCATAATGAATGATATGGATGTTGCTATTGTCCTCCAATCAATCCTTTGAAAGACCAACTCATGGGCATATACGACTCATAGGTGTCTCCTAGAATAGTCACCCGATGAGCAATTAAAATACTCTTGATTAGTACATAGGAATGACAACGAGATAGGTCGAAGTCGAGTTTGTGCTTATTTAACTCCATACCCGAAACTTAAAACCCGAACCTAAATTAAGTGGAGTTGAAAATAAAGCTATCATCTCCGAACTCATCAGGTTTTGGATAACTCGAACTTGAATATATATATATATATAGGTTTTATATATGTATTTATGCATAATTTTGTAATATTATTAATCGGGTTCGGGATGGGCTCTAGGTAGGATATCAAGTATATCAAACCTAAAAGTTGAACTCGAGTAAAACTCAAACACAAACCTAATTATATCATGCTTTCCCCAGTAAATTCGGATTGAGCTCTAGAAGCTATGCTATGCAATCATGGAATTAAGGGACAAAACCTTCTTCAAATTATGCATAAATTTGACCATCTTGTATTATTAATGATTCCGCTTATCTTCTTACTCTAGAATGGCAATTATTTCCCTCCCCATTACTTTTAATATAAAACAAGGTCCTAACCACACATTAATTAGAACAAGTCAACCAATTCAATTTTCACCTCACATTGGATAATCTGAAGTCATTGCAATGAGATTTCTATCATTTGCACATTTTGATAAATTTCCTTTTTCTTAGGCACATAACTAATTACATACATGGCTCATAAATCTACAGGGTAATTAGTGATATTGCTTCTCCATATCTTTGCATTGATGGTGTTGGTAAATGCAGGTGAATAGTCATATGTTAGAAAAATAACCATGCCATATTGTATGACAAAATTCATACCTATATGCATGAAAATAAGATATGCAGATGTTCCATCTTGCAATAAAGGGTGCAAGGGAAAGGTTCTTTAGTATTCTAGAGAGTTTCTTTAGTCTTCAATTACATGTATTACTTTTTTTGTTTGGATTTGTACATGATAATCTAATTGAGAAGTAATTTAAATTATTTATATAAGCTTGACAAAGCTGTTAGACAATGTTTATCCACAATCATCTATCTTCATCTTTTTCATTTGCTAAACAGGAGACAGAAAATTGGTTCACTTTTTTGGATTTCACTTTTGTAATTTAACTAATCTTTTTTTATAAGCAAAAGATTAATTAAGAAGGCAGCCAACCCAAATACAACAACCAACAACTGCTACTACAAAGAAGTTGAATACAAGACCAACAACTAATATACCAATCAACAATAGTAATACCTGTTATTATGACAAAACCAAATCTAAGATCGAATCTGGATGAAATCCATAATTTAGATATAACTGGGCTTCTGATCAGACAAAATCATTTATTCTTTATCAATTAAATAGACCATAGTTGCAAACTAAAGCATTCTTCACCACTTCTTACCTTTTGAAGAATTACAAAAAGAGTCTAATCCAATATGAAATGCATATCTTGAGATGCTATACAATTATAATCATCTCCATCATACATCTACAAATCCCACTTTGATGTTGGCACCAACTTCCTCTAACATATATTAATACATTTATTTTTATTATATCTATAATTATTGTTGGAGTAAGTGAATCCACTTTTTTTTGTATTACCAAATGTATCTCTTTACCGTTTGGTAATGAATTAATCAATTTCAAGGTGCATGAATGTTCATCCTAGTAAGTATCACTTACATATATTGAACCATTAATCTTTTAGTCATTTTAAGATCTAATAGAATCTTATACCACTGACTAATACTTTATTGGTGTATACACAAGAATAAGTATAAAAGCCAATACAAGCATTAGAGATTGGAAACTCTAAGATTAATTAATAGCTAATGAAAGACAATTATGAGATACAAAATGCAGATTACAATTTTCTATAAACCTTTTGTTCCACACGTGTCCCTTGTTAAACAAGAAGCAAATTCCTGTCCTTAATTCTATAGTTTAATATGCATTTGGGTAGTAAAGGAAATGTTACTAAACCTAGCAAATTCTTATATAGGGTATGCATTTGTCCTTTTATTATAATCGATGATTAATCGAAAAAGTCTTATATTATTAGATCAATCATTTTATTAGGGAATGAAAATCCTTTACACCTAAATATAATGTGTATAATATAAATTATATAATAAAATAAATATAAAGGGTATGTAAGTTAAACACATAACTGCATAGTGCATGTATGTAACCACTAATTTCCAAATTAAACTAGCATCATTGGAAGTTGGAAACGAGCCTAAGGTTTTTTCTTCTTATTTTTAGAAAAATCTAAAAAAGTGAAATTAGTATGTTTTATGATTTTTTTTTTTTATTTCTTAAAGTATCCTCTTGCACATGGGGTGAAAAGGAATCAATTTGAGACAAATTGGGCTCAAATTGACTCATTGATTGACTCGAGTCGAATAAAACATGAATTGTTTTTCGACTCGAGATCAATCTAAATTGTACAAAATTTTAAATGAGTTAACGAACTACAATTTAAGTTGCTCGTCAATTAGAATAATGATCATTAACATACATATATATGTGTATATTTGTATGTATGTACATGAATAGAATTATAAATTTTAAATTGATGTGTATGTAAATATTTTTAACATATATGAATGAAGTCACTCATATAAAATTAAATATTATTATGAGAAATAAGAATAATTAACATTGATCAATAAATCTTAGCTAAATAGTTAAGATTAATAGATAAATACATGTGACTTTTTTAAATAATCATGTAACTTTTGATTAATTTGTTCTCTTAATTATTTATTGTAGAAACCAAATTTTTTATTCCCACTTTAGTTACATATATCTATATATGTATGATTATATATTCAATATGTACAAATTTAAAAGTTATATATATTCTAATAAACTTATGAACTTAATGAGATGAAATGTATTTTGTTTAAGTTTGGTTCATTTTTATGATGAGCTTAATTTTTAACTCAAATTCAACTTATTTGGTTCATAAACTAAACTTATTGAGCTAAACAATAAATATAGTTTCAAATGAATATCAGGTTGACTTATTGCTAAATTCAAACTTAATAGTGGAAGATCAATTTTTGGTAAGGAACTAATTTCTTTTAGGTTTGTGGTTGTCCCTCCCAACAAGTGTCCCTCCAGGAGGCAATCATGTCCGAGTCGGGAACTTCCACAGGTACGTGAGGCTAACTCTCCCAACGAGCATTTTTTCCATCCACAAGACTCGAACCCGGATTATTGCTTAAGGAGAATCAAGCATGTACCACTTGAACCAACGCCCGTTGGTAAATAATGATAGTATATAATTTCATAAAAGTAATTTTAATCTCGGTAATCTAATAGTATATAATTTGATGATAATATAAAAACCTATATTGGATTGCTTTATTAATAAAAAGGTTTGAGCTATGTATTTATTGACTATATATTGATGTTCAAATTCTTATAAATAATTTGGAAGTAATAATGATAGAGTTTAATATCAATGCATAATGAAAGAATTTTTAGTGTCAATGCATAATCTACCTATTACCTATCTGACAAAAAATAACCTTTGACATGTTAGCTAGGGACTCATATCATCATTTCATGTAAAATATGTTAGCTTAAAATGTCTCACTTGCTTAATGTACAACATCACACACAAGATCAAAAACATGCATTAATAACATTCAAATCTTTTCATTTCTCTACTTTTATCTCCTTCAATTTTTTCACTCTTTCACTCTTCTTCTCTTCAACAATTTATTCCTCTTCTTCATTGCTTTTTTTGTTTATTGTACAAAAATGATCTTATTTTGTAGATATGTTAATATTTTGTAGATCTGTTATTATTTCTAGATGTGTTCTTACTGATTTTTCATTTATTTTGCACATGTGTTCCTTATTCCAAGAGTGAGTTGTCTCCGTTGAAGTATTTATGCAACTTAGTTATTTCTCTATGTGCATCACTTATTTTGTGTACATATTTTTCTTTCAAAAGAATCATTATTTTCTCAATGAAGAGATTTGAAATCTCGATGACTTTTTCACTCTCCAAAAATGAAGTGGGTCTTATTCTCTTTCATATTTTTCTTTCACATTCCATCACTCATTCTTTCTCTACTTTTCACTCATTCATTTCATCACCCTTTCACTCTTCTTCTCTTCAACAATTTATCTCTCTTCTTCACTGTTTTTTGTTTATTGTATAAAAATATTCTTATTTTGTAGATATGTTAATATTTTGTAGATCTATTTTTATTTCTAGGTATGCTCTTATTGATTTTTTCAATGATTTTTTTCATTTATTTTGTAGATTTGTTCATTATTCCAAGAGTGAGTTGTCTCCCTTGAAGCATCTATGCAGGTTAGATTTTTTTCTATGTGCATCTCTTATTTTGTTCATAGATTTTTCTTTCAAAAGAATTACTATTGTTTTCAATAAAGAGATTTAACATTCGGATGACTTTTCGACTATCAAAAAATAAAGTGGGTCTTCTTCTCTTCCCCATTTTTCTCTCATGTCTCATCACTCCTTCTCCCTCTACTTTTCATTCATTCATTTCATTAGTCTTTCAGTCTTCTTCTCTTCAACAATTTCTCTCACTTCTTATTCATTGTTTTTCTTTGTTTATTTTGTGAATTTGTTCTTATTTTATAGATATATTCTTATTTTATATATATATTCATATTTTGTAGATCTATTTTTATTTTATCGACATGTTCTTACTAATTTTTCATTGGTTTTTTTATATTGTAGATTTATTTTTACTCCAAGAGTGAATTGTCTCCCTTGAAGCAATATAGCGGGTTAGTTTTTCCTCTATATGCGTATGTTATTTTTTTTACAGATTTTTATTTTTAAACGAATTACAATTTTCTCAAACAAGAGATATGAATTGCCTTATAAAAAAACTAAATATAAAAGAGTTTGTTCTGTTGTGTTATGTCACTTACAATAGATTGTTTCATGAATTATAGTTTATGTAGTCAGTATGTCAAGTGAAAAGGTACCCACCTTATAGCTTTATTCTTGACCTGGACTTTGAGGTGTTATTTTGTCTAGGAACTTAGCCGATAAGTTTTGCTGATAAAGGAAATAAGTATGTGTACTATTATACTCTTAAACATTTCTTCAACTAATGTCTGAAAAATAGTTATTGAAGATACTTTGAACAAATTTATTGAGATATTATAGTTCATAGGATATTGAGCAAGTCCTTGTCTTTATGAATAAGGTATCTCATTTTTTCATGTAAAGAAACTTGATTCATTAATCCTTATTTTATATACACACATTAAGTTAAAATTCCTATTAACTTCAACGAAAAGAAATTGTATTGATATTTATAATTGTTGCTCATTATTGTTTCAACTGAATCTATTTTCATTCCATTTGTCAACCTAAACAATGTATTGAAATATATTAAAAGGTAATAAAGAAATAAATCTTTAAATATATTTATTTTCACTTGATTGGATTATTTGTTTGATTTCAATTTATAAAATTGGAATCTTATGATTGTTGACGCCTAACACCTTCCATTAACAATTAGTTTTATCTTTATGATAAGAATTGAATTGCGATAATTACATTCCCAATATATTATATATTTAATCTTTGGTTATAGATTATACAGTTACATATATGCAATTATGAATATTAAACTTACATTGAAGAAATGTTACTAATATATTGTTACTATCAATGCTATTCAAGTTTCAAAACGACGATTTAAAAATCAAATGACTATTAAAACTAAAATCTAATTATACTTATTTCATAATTATGTAACAGATAACAATTCAATGTTAGAGAACTAACCATATCTATACTTCTATACTATTAATAAAGCCAAAACAAGTGGTAACCACCATGTATGGCATAATTTTAATATTTCATTTTTATCATTTTTAACCTCTCTCCTTAATAACTAATAAAAACTTTCATACAATACTAATATCTAACAATCACATAATAATTTTTATCTTCTTAAATCAACATTTTTCTTTAAGTTTATATATTGCAATAAGAATGCGGGTCGACATGCACAAAATGTCGGTCGACACGCTAGTATAGTATAATGGATATGGTTTACTAGGAATTGATTTAAATAATTACTCATAGTTAAATAGAGTAACACATGATTGATATGTGACATAACAAACATCGCGCCCCGATTTTCGGCTGCATGACCTTATTAGAGTCGTCACTAATTTTATGGTTAAAAATATAGAAAAATCTTTTAAGCCCAATCATGTTGGGCTTTGGATTTTTGATATCCAAGTTCGGAAGTCGGTTACAAGGTAGGGAATGTATTAGTACCCTACCCGCCCGCCTTAGGCGATACCCTTTATTAAATTATATGACTTTAGTATATTTTTATATTTATTTGGTTATTTAATTAATTATCATAAGGAGTAAATTTATTTATTTTTATTATTGCGCCTTAGGCGGTTACAAACTTATTAGTTGGGTATGTTAATTAAGGACATAAGTGGCGTAGCGCGACCGTCCGAATGATGAGTTGAGAAGAATGAGACCCACAGGGCGACCGTCCCTCTATCCTTTATGTGGTTGGCAAATTTTATTAATGAAAATATTTATTTTTTGTGTATTTATGAAAAAAGTGTTGTAATTAATTGTTAATTCTATTAAAAATGATTTATTTTGGATTTTGGGAATTAATCGAGAGGAAACAGTGTAGCACGACCTTTTGAAGATGAGTTAAGAAGAAAGAAGCCTCCAAGACGACCTTCTCTCTACCTTGATTAATTCCTAAAATTATTTCATTATAATGAGTTTCATGTAATTTTATTAATAATCCTTTTTATAATGGACATACTCTAATTATTTTTATCACATTGACTATTAATAAAGCCAAAAAAAGTGGTAACCACCATGCATGACATAATTTTAATATTCCATTTTTATCTTTTTTAACCTCTCTCCTTAATAACTAATAAAAACTTTTACACAATACTAATATCTAACAATCATATAATAATTTTTATATTCTTAAATCCACATTTTTCTTTAAGTTTATATATTGCAATAAGAATAAAATAATTATAAAATAAATATAATACTAAAAATAAAATATAAATAGAGAATAACTTATGTCATTGCTTCTCTTTTATGCATTTTTTTTACATTATAAATATAATTTTTTTCTCTATATTACATAATTATATTATATACCATTCTATATATGACTTATGTAGTAATTATTAACACAAAATTTATCGACATTATAAAATGTATTTACATTATTAATATCATTTTATATTTACATTATTCTAAGGTTACAAGAGAGAAGCATCTGAAAATGAGAATGTAGAATTATGATTAAGGTTTTAATATCGTATAATAAAGTAATACACGAGTTTCTTAATTCAATAAAATAAAATAAAATTTCAAAAATGGTGGGACAATAAATTCACTTTTAGTAATAAGCATGTATCTTAATTTCTGCAACATTGGGATAATACAATTTCAATAAATTTAATTTCAACATAATTATACATATCAAAATAATGTATATTGATTCAAATGTAAGAGTATATTACATGAATAATTAATACACATATCAATAATTTATTGTAATTCAATAATGTTTGATGAATTTGATGTTTTTTTTGTTTCCTACATATATCCTCACATTGGAGGCAATCATGTCCGATCCGGGAATATCCACATGTGCGTGGGTTCTAACTCTCCCAGCGAACATTTTTTCCATCTACAAGACTCGAACCCGAGACCTTGCTTAAGGGGAATCAAACGTATACCACTCGAACCAACGCCCGTTGGTAATGAATTTGATGTTTGATTACAAATTTCACAATTATGACATTTGCAATTATGAAAATTGAATTTGCATCGGATAAACGTTACTAACTTATTTTTATGTCATTCAAATTTTAAAATGGTTATATTTGGATGTAAAAACTAATGACTATTTAAATTTAATCATAATAATATATATTTCATAATTATGTAACATGTAAGAGATTAACTTTCAAACATAAATAAAAAAAATAATGGTATAAAAAAATGATCTAAAAATAAGATACAAAATGTTAATTTATTAAAACAAAATTTAATTAAAAATAGTTACTAACTAGAAAATAAAAATAAGTAAAAGTACAAAATAAATATATAGTATTAAAGAATAAAAAAATATTTTGAACATATTATGAACTAAAGTTTGATTTATTGTAATCATTTTGACTTACATGTCTATTTTTTGTTTCAACTCATACAAATATAATATTTATATTCTATTTTTAAATTATTATATGACTTTATTTAACTTAAAACTTAGATCTTTCATTTAAATATAAATATTAAATACATTTTTCAGTGTCAACCAAATCAATCGGTGCGAATCGTATGAGTATACAACTAGTTATAAAGAAAATTATTACATTGTGGAATTATTTATATCATATTTATATATAAAAAGATGATAATGTAAACATTTTATTTTATATAATTATGTTTGTCAGAAATTATTCCCAAGTCAGCACATAAAATTCTATCCATAAATGAATTAATGGTCAATCACTTTTATTCACATTGAGTATAAAAAATTTTACATTGTCAATCTATCATCCACTATTAATTTATATTATTTTTATTTGAGAGTTAATGATTATTAACACATAAATAATTGATAATATGATGATATTATAAAAAACACTTATACTATTAGTATATATATATATTAAATTCATTTAATATAACAACTTTTGAGAATAACAATAAATATTAAAAGTAAATCCTTCTCTAAATCTAATTGATACTATCAATGTAAATGTTCATGCATGAACCGTGTATCCTTTATTATTTATTTGCGTTATATTTTTGAAATATTAATAATAATTAAAAATAAATAATAGATAATAAATTAAAAATAAATAATAGATAATAAATTAAAAATATATAAACTCTTATATCTTTGTACATATATTTTTCCTTCATTTAAATATATTTTCTTTTGTTTCGGTAGATATAGTAAACTTGAAATGAATTTAAGCAGGAAGCATAACGACAGAGTAAAAAACCGAAGAAGCCCCTACCACAACTCCAGGTGGACGAGGATATCCGTGTCATTTTGTAATTAGGGTTTCCATCTTTCGCCCAAAGGGCGATTCAGAAAAGGAATCATTGACATCAGGCAATACCTCACCCAAAACATAGACGACAGACCAATAAGAAACATAAACAACAGAACTAGAAAAAACAAAAACCCTGTTGACACAGTACACGTGTCTAAATCAACGAATGAGAAAGAAACAATGAGATCAGAAAGTAACCCGCGGGTGAGATAGAGAGTGGGAAAAGAGAGTGTGTTGGTGCTATTTGAATCACCGCTTTTGTATGAACAAAACCCTCTCTCCCCAAAAACCCAAACCCTTGGCGGCTGCGAGACCCGTTGTTCTCTCTCTCTCTCTCCCTCCGTGTTTCTCTCTCTATCACTCTCTCGCTCCTATTAGGGTTTCGATTTGGGGCTAAAACCCTTCGATTCTGATTTGCTCTATTCCGATTTTAGGGGTCTGCTATTTCTTTTTCTTCTACAAGAACAAGATCTCGATATTGATTTGGATATGGCTACTGTTGCTAGTCCCGCTGATCGTATCCTTATTCATTTTTGGTTTGTTTTATTTTTGTCTCTTTTGTGAAATTGATGTGTTTTGTTATTTTTTTATTTGTTTTTAGTTAGCCTCTGATTGGATCTATAAAGGATTTGAGTTTTGCTGTCATATTTGGTTTAGGTTTTACTGCGATTTTTTGTCGCTCTAGGGATTTATGCTATATGCGTGTTCACGTGTTTGTGTGTTTGTAGAGTTTTATAATTTTTGTTGAGATTGACTATTGGGATTGAAATACTCTGAATTGAGTCGTTTGAATTTTTGGGTGGTTTTGTGAATTTGAGTTTTGAAGTTATGGGTTCTATGTTTGTTGGTATTGGGTATTGTCTGCATTTTGTGCTAGGGTTTATGCTTGCAGAAAACTGATTATTAGAACGTTGTATTCCTTTACCCTCTGCTTTACACAGAAACAACTGATTTGCTACAAACGTTGCCACTAGACACTAAGCCCAAGCCTCTGGAAATTCCTGAGAATACCAAGAAGGTCAATTTTTATTCTTTTTAATCTCTGTTGATGGAATTTATGATTGAAAGTGTTTATGATGCTAGCCTTGCATTTTAAATTTTAAATATTTTATGACAGCTGAAATCAATTTCAAACAAACTCATGTATGTTTTAAGTTGAAATATTTTATAACACAATTTGAATTTAATTTGTGTTATTAAGTTGAATTTTCCAATTTTGTACAGGCCTCTGGCAATCAATATGGAACAGTTGATTCAGGAAATGCTCTGAATGGCCAGGTCCCACCTTATGACCGGTCCGTAACACCTCTTTTACAAGAATTTGCGGATCCCAACTTGTGTTACCTTCCAAGTGGTTACCAGTCTACAGCCTATTATTATGGTGGTGAGTGTGTGGGTTAAAACTGAACCAAATGAAGATGTTTATCTGTTATGATTCATTGCTTAAAATCTGTAAGTTGGATAATGTACATATGTAAGAATTTATTTATTGATTTCTGTCCTATTTTTTTTAAGGCTACAATGGGACTGGTAATGAGTGGGAAGATTATTCAAGATATCTGAATCCTGAAGGAGTTGATATCACTTCTGTAAGTTTTTTACACTTCCTTTAGTACAAAAGTTTTTGTGATCTTTGACTTCCAAGCTAATGTATTATTTTCATACAATTAATTGTCAGGGAATTTATGGGGATAATGGGTCAATGGTATATCACCACGGATATGGATATGCGCCCTATGCCCCTTATTCGCCAGCAGGGTCCCCAGTTCCAACCATTGGAAATGATGGGCAGCTGTATGGGCCTCAACACTATCAGTATCCTCAATATTTCCAGCCATTGACTCCAACTAGTGGTGGGTCTTTTGCACCAACTGCAACAGTTCCTCCCCTGGGGGAGATTACCTCATCTGTAGCGGCTGATCAGAAGCCTCTTCCTGTGGAAACAGCTAATGGAAATTCTAATGGTGTCACAAATAGTGGCAACACAAAAGGTAATAGTGGTGCTGCACCTGTTAAACTGGCCTATCAAAATTCTTTTACTTCCAATGCTTCAAATAAAAGGGGTGCTGTGCCAGGTCGTGGCCCTACTTCAGGGTATCAGGATCCTAGATTTGTATTTGATGGAGTACACTCACCTATCCCTTGGTTAGATGCCACACTATTTCCAGATGGGCAGCAAAGACCTGTAAGTAGCACAACAATTACATCATCAGTAGCAGGTGGCAATAACAGCACTGCATCAAGGAACCAGAATTTCCGTCCTAATTCTCAATTCATGGTATGCAGCTCTGCATAATTTATGATTGTTTGCAAGTATTTGGATTGGTTGCTTGCTTCATCAGTTGATTTTTTATTACACCTTTTGAACTCCTTCCATTGTTATTTTCTTCTAATGACAGGGCCTACAACATCCAAGGCCAATTCCTGCCATGGGTGCAACCCCTGGCTTTATAAACAGGATGTATCCAAACAAGTTATATGGTCAGTATGGAAACACAGTGAGGTCTGGTATTGGTGGTTATGGAACACATGGATTTGATTCTCGTGCAAATGGAAGAGCTTGGTTAGCTGTGGACAATAAATACAAAAATAGGGGACGTAGTGGTGGGTACTTTGGCTATGGCAATGAGAACGTGGATGGGTTGAATGAACTAAACCGTGGACCAAGAGCCAAGGGTAATAAGAACCAAAAGGGTTTTGCTCCAACAATACTGGCAGTCAAAGGGCAGAACTTGCCAGAAGATGTAAGCAAGGGTGAGGAGAAAGATAAGATTAGTTCTGTTCCAGACCTGGATCAGTATAACAAATCTGAGTTTCCTGAAGAATACACTGATGCTAAATTTTTCATCATCAAGTCTTACAGCGAGGATGACATCCACAAAAGCATCAAGTATAATGTATGGGCTAGTACACAAAATGGCAACAAGAAACTTGATGCTGCTTATCAAGAGGCCCAGCAGAAACCCAGTGGTTGCCCTGTATTCCTATTTTTCTCTGTAAGCAAACATTGTTGATGGTTCAATCATTATCCTCTGTTTATTTGGTAATTTTATCTGATTTGTTTAATGGCTATGCAGGTTAATACCAGTGGGCAATTTGTTGGTGTTGCGGAAATGATTGGTCCCGTTGATTTTAACAACAGTGTTGAGTACTGGCAGCAAGATAAGTGGAATGGCTGTTTTCCCCTTAAGTGGCACATTGTTAAGGATGTTCCTAACAATTTATTGAGGCACGTTACCTTAGAAAACAATGAGAACAAGCCTGTTACTAACAGTAGGGATACCCAAGAGGTAATTTGATTCTGCTCCTGAGGTGATACTAACTTGTAGTGATATGCTTTTCATCTGATCATCCTAGTTAATGTATGCAGGTATTGTTGGAGCCAGGTCTGAAGTTGATCAAAATTTTTAAGGAGTTTAGCAGCAAGACGTGCATCCTGGATGATTTTGCGTTTTATGAGGCTCGTCAGAAGACAATTTTGGAGAAGAAAGCAAAGCAACAAGTTCCAAAGCAGGCATGGCATCTTTTTGACTATTTTATTCCTGGTTGCTATAATGTAGTGTCCTATGGAATTCTTTGATCTCACATGCTTATAATTTTTTTGTTATTTCAATGCTCCCATTGCAGGTATGGGAAGGGAAACCCACTGACGAAAAGGCAGAGTTAAATGGGGAAGTTAAAGCTCAAAATCCAGAAGTTGCCGCAGAATTGCTGAAGGACTTGACTCTAGCTGAGAAGGATACCGATGACCACAAACTTTCTAAGAATGAATCTGTTGCTAAAACTGGAGATGCCCCAAAGGGTGCTAAACCAGTTCTATCCGAGACTAAGATTGTAGCAAATGGGGTTGCTAATGGTTTCTAAGCTATGTTCTATGATGGTGGTTCCGATGTTGTTTCAGTGGATATATTGCTCCTTGGGCAATTGAATACTGAGCAATTGGTTCCACCATATTGAATCCGTCTGGCCTTCTCTTGTGTTTGAAGATGATATATGGACTGGTTGGTGATGATAAAGATCCGTTTGAGATTCGGCTTGGCGGAGGTAGATCATAGAATGCTAGCACCAACCCCTTTTGGTTGGGTTTTGTTTACAGTGGTTAGCTCCTAGTAGGTTTTTCTTTACTGCCTAGGGTTTCTGGTTCTTAGTTTTTCTGCTTAAAAATCTCTGCTTATATCTTGTTTTATTTGGACTTCACCTTTCTTCCTTTTTGTTTCCTTTATTTGGTTGGCCGTTTCCTGTCTTGTAAATCTTTGTACTACTGTTGTTTAAGACAGAAGTAAAAGCAAGATGGGAAATAGTGATGAAGATATACTGGTTTTTAAGTTTTTGGTTTACCTAGTTTTTAAGCTTTATTTATTTATGTCTGATTGACTTGAGCATACTGGAGAAATAGTTTGGACAATCTATTATGTAATAGGGTGTTTTCTGGCTTATGAAGGTCCCCTTTTTGTTTAATTCATATTATTCATATTTATTTATTTCACCGTTTTCTGTCCAAGGTTCATGATTTATTTTTTGTATTTTCATGTTGATGATGTAGTTTCTAGTATCTCAAAGTGACTAAATACTGTCTTTTGGATTCATCTTTGTCATCTTGTAGATGTTTTTATTCCAATTTTGTATCTCCTAAATGGTTCTAACTTCTCTTGGCAAAGATAGTTTTCAACGTCTTCCAGTGTTAAGTTTGTTCCTTCAAACCTGTCCTTTGGTATTTAACCAATACAATTAGCGAGCTAATTAAGCATAGATTCGTTCATGGTAAGATCTCATTCCTTAAACGGAATTGCTGAATAACCTCAGAGCCTTATGCAGGTATTCGGAAGAGATTAAGAAGTAAAATTGATCAATTCCTAGTATATGGACATTTTATTGCCTGAAAAGACGGAGTATATATATAGAACTTTGTTCTAAAATGTGTTCCAACTAAATCTAGTTAGACATAATGATATCTACACAGGGTATCCACTCCTGAAGTTCTCTTTTAAATGAACATAATTATACACTTTAATCTGTTTTCTTATAGTGTTCCCCCACGGCCTCACTTTATCCCTATAATGAAAATTATAGTTCATAACCAAAAATCCCTACACATTGGAAGTTTATTTTGGTCACATTGAAATTCATAAGGAACACAAACAGTCAAAATTAGGATACTTAGTTTCATCATTTCATTCATTATAGGGAATTAGTATTGACTCCTTTTCTGCTACATGAACAGAAACAGAATTGGGAACTGATTCTCTTGAGGATGAAATTAAGAAACCTTCAATAAATAAACTATAAGAAAATAAAAATTCAGCACACCAAAAGTAAAGAAGAAAAACTGATACTTGGGAATAAAATCAAAAGAAAAGATATAGAAATCTCAAACACTGATGTGTTAAAGCAGTGGACAAAACTTGGAACATCACTGTAAAGAGGTTAAACCAAGCTAGAAAGTTGGAACTAGTGAGAGCCCACAAAGGGAGAAAAGAGGTTAAACCAATTAAAGAATACATTCAATGGTTTCTATGAAGAGCAACCATAGGAGAGGATGTTTAAAAGGAAGTTCTTTATGGCAATTAAAGAAAGAGACAATATTCGCCAAAATGACTATAATTGAAATTCTTGAGTTCCCTCTGCCATTAAATGGAGGAGACAGGAGACCCATTATCAATTCCCATTAGCTGCTGATGAGAATTTACATTGTTAAATCCTTAGGAAAGATGCCAACAAGCAAGAAGGGTTATGCCCAGTTGTGAAACTCGCTAGTTTTACCTAAATTAGTCGAGGTAAACTCAACTCGCAAATCTACTCTAAATAATATTAAAAACAGTTGTAGAATCCAAACATATAAGAATGATGTCCAAAAGTAACATATATGGCACTAAAAGTAAACAAAAATCACAAGGCATGATAATATAAGGTTCTAGAACTCGAATGCAGCAAGGATATCTGAATGGGCAGAGGCTACAACAGGATTAGGGTCTTGTTTCACATTATAGCATCTTTTCATGTTTTGGAGCCAAATTTCTATAACATTAGGTCATTTATTCCACTTACACTCATACAACCGATTCAACCCATCACCAAAGCGTTGGTCTATTAGTATAAGACCCGATAGATCCTCCACATGACTAAAAAGGTCCAGAGTTCGATTCCTGGAAGTGAGACTTATTGAGAGACACAATCATACATCGCAAAAGGAATTAATTTCTTAGCCATAGACGAGGGACCTTGGTAGTAAAAAAAAATCATTCAACCAGTTGTAACTCATGGTTTTCACAACAACCATCGTATGAATCTCCATTCATTCGATTTCATAACAATTTTGATGGTCGAATGCAATTACAAATATGTATACAGCATCTACCTTATTACTATATATGAACTAATCTTAATTCATTCAATGTCTCACATAAATTATGATTAATTCAATGATAATAAAGTAATTAAATACCTTGGTTTCTGGAAAATATAATCGACATCAGATTTGATAGACTTCAAGAAATCTGAGCATAGCAATGTTCAGAGAAGTGATTAAAATGTGACAATACAGCGTTAATGTTCTGAAACCTTCCCAACCTGAAGGAAATCGAAATTGATAATTAGAATATGATAGATAGTGATAATAATAACATTGTAAGAATAGAAAAAAAGAAGGTATATGAAAATTGTTGAGATCGTTAGAATTGATAAATGTTTTGAATCCATTGGATACTTGTTCCCAACCCAATTTTCGACTTTCTTTTTCTCACAATTCCAATTCCTCCGTTGCTGAGTAAATATATTGCTCTCTATCTGGGCTTCTATTTCAAACGGGCTTCTTGCTATTTGAAAATAGTTATAACCCAATATTGCTTTTAAATAATAATAGTTTTTTTATTGGAAGAAATTCACTTACTTCAAAATTAAGTTTTATAATCGTATTAATTTTTTCATTCATGACCTTATATCAGATATATTTAGGAATGGTGCTGTATATGGATGGGGGTTGGGACATTAGGGGAGGTGAACATGGATGACATTGCTATGAGGTGAGGGGTGGCGATAATTGGTTAAGGGTTAAGATGTAAATTATGAAGTAGGGTCAATTTATTTATAGATCCCCATTATTTGAATGATACAAAAATGTCAACTTGGGCTTCATATTTGGGGTAAAAAGAAGTAAGTACAGAGACCCTCCACAAATCCAGCAACCACAGTTTCTATATAATGGATCATTAAGGCTGTAAGGGTTCAAGTTGGTCTTTTCATTTATTATTGGAGTTGGTCATTGGTTCTTATAGCATAAATTGAAGAAGGAAAATTAAACCTTTTACAACAGGAGGTCACCTAAAGTAAATAACAATTATAACTTCTTTTAAATGAAGTGAAAAAACCACTGAAAAATAGGTACATGAAGAGAACACATTTAATAAGCAGTGCAGATAATTCAAGTAGCATATAAGGTTGGTTCCTGATTACCAATTTTTCATGCTGAAATTAGTTCACAACTAAATTAAAATGCAATGGTCATTCATGCTTATACCTCAATTTTTGCACATACTACCAAGCAACAACAGCAGCTATTATGCACTGGGAAAAACAATATTGCATCACTATGTCATGACCCTTATCCAAGGCATGTCTACCACTAATGTTGTAATTTGAGTATATCTCATAAGCAACAGGTAGATATCCTGAATAATCTTGTAGTAATTGATGTATCGCGTCATAGATAGCAAGGCAAGATAGGGAGAAAAGGTCACTACTTAATGTTGTAAGGTATGATTATAAAAGAACTGAAACAGGAGATACCATAAATAGGTCTAGAAAAGAAAAGTAAAACAAAATCTAATCATATGTTTCATGTTTCATGCAGGTGAACACCATATTTTCACCTAATCACAATGAAGGTATTAGCCAATTTATATTCAAGTAGCTTCAGCTAAGTAAGATTGCTAGCAAGTTATAATATTCAACCGATAAACAACAGTTCCAGTAGCAAAGAAGAAAGAAATTAGGAAAATGGTATAACCTGACATTAACATTATTCAAATAGAAGTTAACAAAACAATTCTGAATAAATTCCCTGCAGGTTCCATCTCAATTTCAGTACAATTTCCTGGCACACAAAATGACTGCATTGTAGAAGGACATTTAAAGGTCTAAACAAAACTAAAACAACTCATTATTCAGGATAATCATGAAAAGAAGCAACAACATAATATGGTCAACTCATAACCTAGTTCCTTAACTAGTAACATAAGCAAGATAACAATTTTAATAGATGGAATAATTCTCACTGGCTCCAGGCCACAAGTTTTTGTAGATAGCCCTGGCAATCGGAAGAATAGCAATAAGTGCAATCTGCAGCTGCTCCGAGCTACTTGTTCTCACACTGATCTGTCCACTGAGCTTGTTGTTCAATCCAGCACGAACACCCATCTTATAATTTCGTCCAAGTGAAAACTGGGACTGAAAATTGGCCCCTAAAGCCAAGTCTCCTCTCCACTTCACCAGAGAAAGGCTCAATGAAGACTGGTCCTGACCAATCGGAAAATCTGCCTCTCTGAGCCTTACTTCAACATTGGCGCCATAAACAGAATCACCCTGACAACGCACAGTCCCTGTACTACCCACCAAGACCAAGCGTTTTCCCAGAGCTATCTGATCCTCCACTTTTAGACCAGTGGACACATTTTCACCTAAAAAGGTCACAGACAACCCAGCAGCAGTTTTATTTCTCTTGAAATTTTTGAACTTTGTCTCTCCTTTAACAATGTAAGCTAGCTGCTTTCCAATGTTCTGAATGTCAAAGCCTGCCATGGTCGATCCATTCTCTCCATGTTTTGAAGCAACCGAGGAATCCAAATGGAGGCTGAAATCTTTCTTATCCTTTGTCATCTGGACAGTAACAGCAGCAGGGAATTGACTCAATATGGCTAGAGTCTGCTCAAGGTTAACACCATCATAACCACAATCATGGTCCCAACTGTGCGTGTCTAACACTGGCCTTGTCAGAAGCTGGGAAGTTGGTTCCAAGAAACGGTATCTATAGGCCGGATTGTCACTGTCAAAGGATGGTGGCAGGGCCATGTCAGGCAATGGAACTGGCACAGCAGCTGGAGCTTCATTCTCTTGATCATCATCTTCCGGGTAACCAGAATCATTAGCATTAGCTGTACCTTTTTTCTTCATAGCTCTCATCCTTCTCAGCTCATCTTTCCATTGCTTCTTCTGAAGAAGTTTCACCCGGTAATCATACTCCTCCACATATGCCTTTTGCTGTTCTCTACTAAGCTTAGCAATTTGAGCTTTCCTGAGAGGCTTAAATGGTGGGAGCTGGTCATATTCATCTTCCTCTTCATCTAAATCAGAATCAGACAAGTCAGCCTCAACATCAGAATCGCCATTGTCAACACCACCTTGATCAGAAGCAAGTTTCGGATGGGCACGTGACTGCAATAGCCAAGATAACAAGTACGGAAGTGGTGGGGAGCGGCTTCGGAAACCAAACAGCCTACGGTGGTCAAATGATTCCTGAGCTTTTGATAGATTACTAGCTTCGGAGAGAATCTTCATTGAATAGCATAGAAGCAGCAGCAGTGGTCTCCAGGTTTGACCATTAGGGAGCACCTTCTGACCATCTCTATTTTTTCGACAAGAAGGATGGTTCTCAACAAGAGAGACTGGATTCATCAAATTTGGATTCATAAGTCGTAGATCGCCAACACCTTGTCCAATTGTTTGTTGAACTATATGAGATCTTTGAGCAACAAATACATCATAAGTCAATGGGGCACCTGATGGCCCATCTGGAGGAGCAGAAGCACCATGGGTCAGCGTAACTACAACATTTCGCCAGATTGACGGACCCAGGGCACTTGTGATTGACTTTAATAATGGAAGGTCATTCAGATCCCTAGTCTGTAGGTCCAAGCGATCCACATAGAGGACAATATCAGGGGGTGATTTCTTTGTCACCTTTTTTATCATAGATAAGACTTTTCTATTGTCACTTTGTTCCAATGCAGAAGATTTCAGACCAGGTGTGTCAAAAACCCTTAACTTCACTCCATCAACCATCCCAACAATTTCTGTCACTTTAGTTGTAGCAGGACCATATGCACTAAAGCTGGTCTTGGTTTCACCAAAAATTGAATTTATTGTAGCACTCTTGCCCACACCTGTTTTCCCAAGAACCAGTATGGTTATAGAATAATCCAAATCCCTTCCCTCGGCTTCAAGCTGGGAAGCACTCTCCTTTGCAGCATCTAAGCTAAATACTTGACCAGTTTGCCTCCCTGCAACAAGTGTCAACCGGTACAGCACCTGTGCTGCTATTGATTCCTCTGTGGTAAAACCAAGTCTCTGAACCAGTCTTAAGAATTTAATTCTAATTTGCTGCAATTTCTCCAGTTTATCTTTCTCTTCTTTACTTAAGTTGATATCAGAATCAGTACCAGCTCTGTTAATGGAAGGAGTGAAAAGATTAGCACGATTTGATCGCATGGCAGGCTTACCAGGCTGGAGTGACGGTCCCAAACCGGCGGGACGCTCTACAGAGAAAAGCCTTGATCCATCTTGGGAGGTTATTGTGATATTTCCACCATCTTGACCTGCGCCTGATGCTGCCTTCAAAAGAGCAGCCAAGGTAGCACTATCAAACAGCTCCTTCTCATCTCCATCATCATCAGTTTCCACATCTTCATCAGAGTCAGTCACAATCTGGCCATCGATTCTCTGATCCCTTGAACTCCCACCAACAATCTGTTGCTCTTCCTCTTCCAAATCCTCTAAGTAATTTTTGGGAGCACCAGAGCTGTCATCGCCACCATGTTCTTCCTCATCAACCTCGCTAGAGGCATCAACGAAGTTTTCAGTTTCCCCCTCATCAGCATGAGCCTCAATGTCAATGCCATCTTGCACAACATGACCCTTGAGAGGAGCACTGTCACTCTTCTGCCCATCATGTCCAGTACCGTCATCATCAACTCCAGCACTAACATTTTGAGCAGACTCAGCATCACCATCTGCAACTTTACTATCAAAAACATCTTCAGCACCCTGCTGCTCAGTTGGAACAATCACGTTATCTAGGCTAATGCCACGAGCCGGAGCCTCCACCCCTTCAATCTCAGGCTCCTCAATATGGGTTCTAGTTTCCTCCTTATCAGCATGGACATCAGTGTTTATGTCATCTTGGACAGATTTCACACTTTCATCCTTCTCAAGAGGAGCAATGTCATTCTTCTGCCCATCATGTCCAGTACTATCATCATCACCAACTCCAGCAATAACATTTTGAGCAGACTCAGCATCACCATCTGCAACTGTACGATCCAAAACATCTTCAGCAACCTGCTGCTCAGTTGGAACAATCACATCATCTAGGCTAATGCCACGATCCGGAGCCTCCACCCTTTCAATCTCAGGCTCCTCAATATGGGTCCCAGTTTCCCCCTTATCAGCATGGACAATAGTGCTTATATCATCTTGGACATCCTTCACACTTTCATCCTTCTCAAGAGTAGCAATGTCGCTCTTTTGCCCACCATGTCCAGTACTATCGCCATCATCAACTCCGGCACTAACATGTTGAGCAGGTTCAGTATCACCATCTGCAAACTTACTATCAGAGACACCTTCAGCACCCTGCTGCTCAGTTGGAACAACCACGTTATCCAGGCTAATGCCATGAGCCAGAGCCTCCACCCCTTCAATCTCAGGCTCCTCAATGTGGGTCCCAGTTTCCCCCTTATCAGCATGGACATTAGTGCTTATATCATCTTGGACATCCTTCACACTTTCATCCTTCTCAAGAGTAGCAATGTCGCTCTTCTGCCCATCATGTCCAGTACTATCGCCATCATCAACTCCGGCACTAACATGTTGAGCAGGTTCAGTATCACCATCTGCAAACTTACTATCAGAGACACCTTCAGCACCCTGCTGCTTAGTTGGAACAACCACGTTATCCAGGCTAATGCCACGAGCCGGAGTCTCCACCCCATCAATCTCAGGCTCCTCAATATGGGTCCTGATTTCCCCCTTATCAGCATGGACATTAGTGTTTATGTCATCTTGCACAGCCTTCACACTTTCATCCTTCTCTAGAGGAACAATGTCACTCTTCTTCCCATCTTCAACTCCAGCATCAGCAATCTTACCAGACTCAGCATCTCCATCTGCAACCTTATCATCAAAAACATCTTTAGCACCTTCCTGCTCGATTGGATTAAATCCATTGTCCAGGCTACCACCATGAGCCGGAGCCTCCACCCCGTCAATTTCAGACACCTCACCAACTTGTTCCACTTTATCCCCAACAACAACCACTCCTCCACCAGACTCCACATTAACTCGTACACTTTCCACAATGGTGTCCCCACCACTATTAAATTTGACAAGACCATCATTCTTGTCATCAACATCGCCATCATTCTTATCAATATCACCACTACTATTAAATTCAACACCATCATTCTTCTCAACAACAACATCATTCTTATCAACATCACCACCACTAGTAAATTCAACACCATCATTCTTATCGACAACAACATCATTGTTTTCAACAACAACATCACCATCATTGTTCTCAACAACAACATCATCATTCTTATCAATATCACCACCGCTACTAAATTCAACATCATCAATTTTATCAACAACAACATCACCATCATTCTTATTAACAACATCACCATCATTCTTATCAACGACATGCTTAGACTTATCATTATCATCATCATCATGTGCTAATTCTACAGGCAAAGAATCAGAATTACCAGTTTCACCACTCCCGGAGTTGTTGTCGAAACCATCCTTCTGTCTATCATCTAAAAGCTCATTCCTTTCCACTTCCTTTTCTTCCTTAGCAACCACCTCGTCCTTATTCTTCAATCCACCATCCAATTCAACACCATTCTCAACATCAGCAACACCATCAAAACCTGAAGTCTGAAAACCCTTATCATCACTAGAAGCCTCAACAAACACTTCATCATCATCCTCACCAAACTTTTCTTTCTCACCAACCCCATCATCGAGTGTTACCTTGGGAACAGGAATCTGAGACTTGGGGGTGAAAAAATCACCAGAATTTGGAGAAAAGTCTTCAATTTTGGGTGAATTTGAAAGTGGGGGTACGTTAACGGGATTCGAGGGTTGGGTATCAAAATCATCGTTGACATTCTGGGACCCATTAACGAGGTTGTTGTCAGTGGAAGAGGGTTGAGAGAGAGAAGGGGAAGATTGAGAATCCATGGATGAAGATGAAGAAAGGGATAAGGAAGATGAAAAGAGAGATAAGAATTTTCTGTTTCTCTCTCTCTCTCACTATTATATGAGACGAGAAATGAAGAAGTAAGAATGAGAAAGAGATAAGGTTTTAGACTGAGCCGCAAGGAGGGGTTTTAAGTTTAACAAATGGGAGTCCCTAGGTATTTTTTTAAAATTAAATAATATCTCGCGACTACCCAAAAAAAATACTTATATCGATTTTATTATAATGTATCGGAAAATTTATGTGGATAGTGTAGTCACACGTTTAGTATATGTTTCAAAATATTTACGGAAATAGTGTATTTTTAGGGAAGTCGTGGATGGTCGGGGGGAAAGTCGTGGATGGGGTCCACGACTTTGGGAAGTCGTGGATTTTTATGAGAACCTAGAGGTCCATGGTTCAACACCCACCTATTGCTTTTTTATTTATTTATAACTTTGACATATATTATTTATAAAAGGACTATCATACATTATGGTTAAATTGCATTATATTCATTACTGAATTTTGTACATTTTTATTTTATATTGTTTTAAACAATTAGGCAATGAATAAAAATGTATAAAATTTGGTAATGAATATAATGCAATATACTCATAATGTATCATAGTACTTGTAGAAATAATATATGTCAAAGTTATAAATAAAAATAAAAAAAAGCAATAGGTGGGTGTTGAACCATGGACCTCTAGGTTCTCATAAAAATCAAGAACCACTAGGCTACATAACTATTTTATTATTAATATACAATGGAAGTCGTATTTAGGGTACACGACTTCCGTAGAGAGAGAATATGTCAGGGAAGTCGTGGATGAGATCCACGACTTCCCGAAGTCGTGGACCCCATCCACGACTTTCCCCCGAAGTCGTGGATACCATCCACGACTTCCCGAAAAATACACTACTTCCGTAAATATCTTGAAACATATACTAAACGTGTGATAGTGTAGTTTGACTACACTATCCACGTAAATTTTCCTAATGTATCCTCTTATTCTATGAGTCCCTTTTCACGATGTATGTTGTTCTTTCTGACAAATATTTTTTCTAAAAATCAAACCATCGACATTTGATCTATTTGAAAATCTAATATTATCTTATATCATTAGATTAACGACTTTTCTTTAAATACCTATGGTAATAGTAAGAATAAGATTGAGCATGTCTTCATTTTTCATCAAAATGGCTGGATTCATGGTATGGATGAGTTGAGACAATCAAAACTTGTCATCGTCTCATTTGCTTGCATATGAGTCACCCAAGTTTCATCAACATATATCTTTCTATTTTTAAGGATTTTCTAATACGGGATATCAACCACCAAAACATAATTAGACACTGCGAGAGAGTCCCTTAATAATTTATTTATCACATGAATGTTAAAATGAAACCCTAAACTACATATTAAGAACTCCTAGTCCATTCCTCATGGATCGATACACATTAATAGAATACTAGGATTTTGAAAGCATGAGATTGTCTTCCAACACTCATTTTTAAAATATCATATTTTTTAAATTATAGAACAATTAATAAAAAAATTATAGACAAAAAAGTAATTAAAAAAATAAGATATGGATTTACTGTGAACAATAATGATAAATTTAATTTTAAATAGATAATAAGATGTAAGTTAGAAATATAGATTATTAATAAGTATAAATCTAGATATATATTATTGGTACTAATGATGAATTTAATTTTAATGAGATTCTAGTTATTTTCGTTACAACTGATTTTTCTCTCTCCAACAAATCTAGATCACATCCACTAAAATTGTCAATTCCTTTTATTTATTGGAAGTAGATCATTCACTTTAAGTAAGATAAAATAATTTACTCAATATTTTAGTTATCTAATAATTTAAATTAATCAGTAAATTTGAAACATTAAATTTCCCTATAATGGATAACTAAATTATCTATTATAGAAAAATCTTATTTATTAATATAACTAGCATCTTCACACACATTGTCTTATCGGTCAAACCATTTTTAATTATTAGATACTTATATTATCATAAGTAAATGTTATATAGATATATATTATTGGTACTAATGATGAATTTAATTTTAATGAGACAATAAGAATACGTAATATTTAGAAAAATATATATTATTGGTAGTTGGAAAAATTAGTTAGGTAAAAACTTTATTTTGGGTTGTCAACATAATTTATTTTCTAAATTTAGTTTATGGATTTTCTTTCTCATATTACTCTCACCTTTTTTTCACCCTAGTATAATCATTTACCCAATAACTGCCCCTAAAAATTTGTTTCATCTTTCAATTAATTGTTTTTCCATCCTACCATATATTTTACTGTTCTTTCACGAGTTACATTTAGTTTGACTAAAGTAGAAATTATGAATATTCTAAAATTTAGAATATGTTTGCTTCAGATTATTTTTCACTAAAATCAATTATATATTTTAAAAATGTTTGGATAAACTTATTTTTATTATTCTGAGTTCTTTTATATTATAATTAGTGTTACAGAAGAGACACAAAGAGTGTACCAAATCCACAACATTGTAAAAAAGTTTGATTTTAACCAAACACAAATATTTTTTTTGTTTTATACCCAAATATATAAAAAATTCATCACATATTTTTAATCTTAAATAAATAGCTCCTTATAATATAAAGTTGTTCAATGTTGATTATGAGATTTTAATCATTTTCGTTACAACTGATTTTTTTTCTCCAAAAAATAAGTGATTTTGTTGGAAAACAATACCAAAAAAGTGCATTCTTACTTATTTGTGTTAGATAATAATTTTTATTTTTTAATCTTTATAAACAAGAGCTTAAAAAATCATACACTTGAATTTAATTGTGTATACCAAAAAATAAATTTATTTTTTGTGTTAACATATGAAAGATAAAACATCAAAAAGCAAGAAAACTACTTTCCACGAGGAGGAGTGGGGTACTCAATGAGAAATGAACTTTCATATATTATTTTGTTAAGTTTTCAAATGATTTAGTTTTTTCCGGCATTAAGGGTATTTTTTCACCCTTTTGAGCAAGGAACTAATATTTTTTTATGGTATGTGTTCCCCTTCTAATAAATATCATTTGGATAATTTAATTTGATCTCATATAAATAGGTGCTTTTTATTTTTATGGTTAGAGTTGTTACAATTTTAAAATATTTGTTATTGGTCAATTTGTCCATGTAAGATTCTTATCTAGTCACATAACTTACCATTCTACCTTCATAACATAAAATCCTTACATATGACACCACTTGAATATCTCTTTTAAAAATCACATGCCATTAGAATATATAAACAGAAAAAAATATGTGTATTGATATTGTAAGAGTTTTATATATTGTTGTTATATTATTCACTATTCATATTTAAATATCACTGACTCTTCAAAAGAGATAATTTAAATAAATAGTAGATAGTATAATGTATATTTATAAATATCTACACAAACAATACATAAATATTACATTCTTAAACAAATTCAACTGGTGTAGCCAGTGGCGGAAGTTCTCAAGGACAGTGGGGCAACTGCCCCCTGAAATTTTTTAAAAAATTAGAAAAAATAATATTATTAAAATATGTTTGACCTAAACTTGGGTGTTTAAATTAAATCCAAATTTCTAATTTAGGACGGCATACAAGAGGCACACAAAAGCCACACATTATCACTTTTCCCAATACTTTCTTTATGTTATACTTATATTTCCTCAATTGATGATTAATATTGCAGTATCATTACTCCATATTTGGGTATAATAGAACCTAGAGGTCCATGGTTCAACACCCACCTATTGCTTTTTTATTTATTTATAACTTTGACATATATTATTTATAAAAGGACTATCATACATTATGGTTAAATTGCATTATATTCATTACTGAATTTTGTACATTTTTATTTTATATTGTTTTAAACAATTAGGCAATGAATAAAAATGTATAAAATTTGGTAATGAATATAATGCAATATACTCATAATGTATCATAGTACTTGTAGAAATAATATATGTCAAAGTTATAAATAAAAATAAAAAAAAGCAATAGGTGGGTGTTGAACCATGGACCTCTAGGTTCTCATAAAAATCAAGAACCACTAGGCTACATAGCTGTTTTGTTATTAATATACAATGGAAGTCGTGTTTAGGGTACACGACTTCCGTAGAGAGAGAAAGTCGTGGACCCCATCCACGACTTTCCCCCGAAGTCGTGGATACCATCCACGACTTCCCTAAAAATACACTACTTCCGTAAATATTTTGAAACATATACTAAACGTGTGATAGTGTAGTTTGACTACACTATCCACGTAAATTTTCCTAATGTATCCTCTTATTCTATGAGTCCCTTTTCACGATGTATGTTGTTCTTTCTGACAAATATTTTTTCTAAAAATCAAACCATCGACATTTGATCTATTTGAAAATCTAATATTATCTTATATCATTAGATTAACGACTTTTCTTTAAATACCTATGGTAATAGTAAGAATAAGATTGAGCATGTCTTCATTTTTCATCAAAATGGCTGGATTCATGGTATGGATGAGTTGAGACAATCAAAACTTGTCATCGTCTCATTTGCTTGCATATGAGTCACCCAAGTTTCATCAACATATATCTTTCTATTTTTAAGGATTTTCTAATACGGGATATCAACCACCAAAACATAATTAGACACTGCGAGAGAGTCCCTTAATAATTTATTTATCACATGAATGTTAAAATGAAACCCTAAACTACATATTAAGAACTCCTAGTCCATTCCTCATGGATCGATACACATTAATAGAATACTAGGATTTTGAAAGCATGAGATTGTCTTCCAACACTCATTTTTAAAATATCATATTTTTTAAATTATAGAACAATTAATAAAAAAATTATAGACAAAAAAGTAATTAAAAAAATAAGATATGGATTTACTGTGAACAATAATGATAAATTTAATTTTAAATAGATAATAAGATGTAAGTTAGAAATATAGATTATTAATAAGTATAAATCTAGATATATATTATTGGTACTAATGATGAATTTAATTTTAATGAGATTCTAGTTATTTTCGTTACAACTGATTTTTCTCTCTCCAACAAATCTAGATCACATCCACTAAAATTGTCAATTCCTTTTATTTATTGGAAGTAGATCATTCACTTTAAGTAAGATAAAATAATTTACTCAATATTTTAGTTATCTAATAATTTAAATTAATCAGTAAATTTGAAACATTAAATTTCCCTATAATGGATAACTAAATTATCTATTATAGAAAAATCTTATTTATTAATATAACTAGCATCTTCACACACATTGTCTTATCGGTCAAACCATTTTTAATTATTAGATACTTATATTATCATAAGTAAATGTTATATAGATATATATTATTGGTACTAATGATGAATTTAATTTTAATGAGACAATAAGAATACGTAATATTTAGAAAAATATATATTATTGGTAGTTGGAAAAATTAGTTAGGTAAAAACTTTATTTTGGGTTGTCAACATAATTTATTTTCTAAATTTAGTTTATGGATTTTCTTTCTCATATTACTCTCACCTTTTTTTCACCCTAGTATAATCATTTACCCAATAACTGCCCCTAAAAATTTGTTTCATCTTTCAATTAATTGTTTTTCCATCCTACCATATATTTTACTGTTCTTTCACGAGTTACATTTAGTTTGACTAAAGTAGAAATTATGAATATTCTAAAATTTAGAATATGTTTGCTTCAGATTATTTTTCACTAAAATCAATTATATATTTTAAAAATGTTTGGATAAACTTATTTTTATTATTCTGAGTTCTTTTATATTATAATTAGTGTTACAGAAGAGACACAAAGAGTGTACCAAATCCACAACATTGTAAAAAAGTTTGATTTTAACCAAACACAAATATTTTTTTTGTTTTATACCCAAATATATAAAAAATTCATCACATATTTTTAATCTTAAATAAATAGCTCCTTATAATATAAAGTTGTTCAATGTTGATTATGAGATTTTAATCATTTTCGTTACAACTGATTTTTTTTCTCCAAAAAATAAGTGATTTTGTTGGAAAACAATACCAAAAAAGTGCATTCTTACTTATTTGTGTTAGATAATAATTTTTATTTTTTAATCTTTATAAACAAGAGCTTAAAAAATCATACACTTGAATTTAATTGTGTATACCAAAAAATAAATTTATTTTTTGTGTTAACATATGAAAGATAAAACATCAAAAAGCAAGAAAACTACTTTCCACGAGGAGGAGTGGGGTACTCAATGAGAAATGAACTTTCATATATTATTTTGTTAAGTTTTCAAATGATTTAGTTTTTTCCGGCATTAAGGGTATTTTTTCACCCTTTTGAGCAAGGAACTAATATTTTTTTATGGTATGTGTTCCCCTTCTAATAAATATCATTTGGATAATTTAATTTGATCTCATATAAATAGGTGCTTTTTATTTTTATGGTTAGAGTTGTTACAATTTTAAAATATTTGTTATTGGTCAATTTGTCCATGTAAGATTCTTATCTAGTCACATAACTTACCATTCTACCTTCATAACATAAAATCCTTACATATGACACCACTTGAATATCTCTTTTAAAAATCACATGCCATTAGAATATATAAACAGAAAAAAATATGTGTATTGATATTGTAAGAGTTTTATATATTGTTGTTATATTATTCACTATTCATATTTAAATATCACTGACTCTTCAAAAGAGATAATTTAAATAAATAGTAGATAGTATAATGTATATTTATAAATATCTACACAAACAATACATAAATATTACATTCTTAAACAAATTCAACTGGTGTAGCCAGTGGCGGAAGTTCTCAAGGACAGTGGGGCAACTGCCCCCTGAAATTTTTTAAAAAATTAGAAAAAATAATATTATTAAAATATGTTTGACCTAAACTTGGGTGTTTAAATTAAATCCAAATTTCTAATTTAGGACGGCATACAAGAGGCACACAAAAGCCACACATTATCACTTTTCCCAATACTTTCTTTATGTTATACTTATATTTCCTCAATTGATGATTAATATTGCAGTATCATTACTCCATATTTGGGTATAATTATTGACATTGTTGATACATTTAGAATTTTTGTTATGACAAACACAATATTTTTTATAGTCACACTCAGATTCTCTAATAATTTGATTTTCTAATTATTCATTATATGAATAATTTCATGTTAATGAAATTACCTAAAAATGTACAATGTCTAAACATAAAAAAATTGATTCCTATTTTAAAAGGAAACCTTCTGATAAAGATAATGAAGATGATATAGCTTCGATATCTTTACCCCAACAAAATTCTTCAGTTGGTCAAGTAGTTCAACCAGATCCGCAACCTTCAAAGGTTCAAAAGGTATCAATAGGTGAATATGATATTAATTCTTTAGAACGTGATCTTGGAAAACGACCTCAAATTTGGGAATATCCAATGAATCAAGAGATGAAATTCAGAGACCTTATCTAAATTAGGGACCATATCAATATGATGTTGAAGATTACCCATTAAATAAAGATAAAAAATCATGACGATTTCAATCCACATGGCTCAAAATGTTTCCTTCATGGTTAGAGTACTTTATAGTGAATGATGCTGCTTATTGTTTACCTTGCTATTTGTTCAGTAATAAACCAAGCGCACAGGCTGGATCTGATGTCTTTACTATAAAAAGATTTAGAGCATGGAAAAAAGTCAATGCTGGGAAGAATTGTGCATTTCTTATTAACCTTGGTGGCTCGCCTCACAATAATGCAATAAAAGCTTGTTTTGATTTGTTGAACCAATCTAGGCATATTCGCAATATCTTCAATGTGCAAAGTTCTGATCAAATCAAATAAAATTGGCTACGTCTTAGGATCTCTATCAATTCAATCCGTTGGCTCACTTTTCAAGCTTGTGCAAAGTGTTTTTGAGGTTTGTAGATAAAAATGGTTGCATACAAGAACGATTTTTTGATATTGTGCATGTCAAGGACACTACACCTATCACTCTTAAAAAAGCAATATGTTGTATTCTTTCTCAAAATAATCTTGATGTTTCAAACATTTGTGGCCAAGGGTATGATGGTACAAGTAATATGAGAGGGGAATGTAATGAATTACAAGCGTTGTTTCTCAAAGATTGAAAACTGTTACATTATTTTGTGAGCAACATGACATTTACATTCCTGATTTTAATAAAGCTTATATAGCACGTGAAGGGCGTGCTCGTCATCAAAAGGATCACATCACATTTGAGCATCATTATATGGTGAACATATTTCTAACTACAATTGACAAGCAATTACAAGAGTTGAATCGCAAGTTCAGTGAGCAAACAATGGAGCTTTTAACTCTAAGCACTAGTTTGGATCTTAAGGATGTTTATAAAACATTTAATATTGATAATATATGTATTCTTGTGCAAAAATTTTATCCTATGGATTTCAATGAGCAGGAAAAGATTAACTTGAGATATCAACTTCAACATTTTATTATTGACGTTGTTAGTCATTCAGATTTGAAGAACATCTCAACCATCTCTGAATTAAGTGCAGCTTTGACAAAAACAGGGAAGGTGAATACATATTACTTACTTAATCGAGTTATCTGTCTTATCTTAACTCTTCCGGTTTCTACAACTACTATAGAAAGAGTATTTTCAACAATGAAGATAATCAAAACAAGATTATGTTGTAAGATGGAAGATGAATTTCTTGCAGACAACATGATGATTTACATTGAAAAAGAAATAGCTGAAATATTTTCCTCTGATTCAATCATTGAGGAGTTTAAGTCTTTAAAAGAACGAAGAGCGGCACTTTAACTGAATGTATATTTTTCTTTAACATTTTTAGTTCTTAATTAATGTTATTGATAATTAATATGTTATTTTGAAACTTCGAAATAATTATATATGTTTTTTATATTCTATTATTAATGAATTAATTTTAATCGTAAATTATAATTAAATATTGTTGCTGATGTAAACCAATGGGGTCGACCTATGATTTTTGGAGGCCATGTTCTTGCAAAGAATTTGTAGCATAATTTAGTTTATTTAATTTGCATTGTTATTAATAAATGAGAATTTAATTCTCATGTAGTCTTAGGATTTATGTTTATTTTTCATTCAAGTATTTTAGTATTTAATTTGATGTATTTTGGGGATTGGGAAATTATTTATTTCCTTGTAATTTGGCATAATAGTGGTTAAGTGGTGTAGCATAAACAAGGTGGCATGATAATAGGAACACTGTAACAATTTCAGAACCAACTTGTGGCTATACTTAAGGGATGAAGAGAAGATGATCAAGTCCACTTAAACAAGGAAATTCTATGATTAATTCGAGAAATTTTCAAGGCTAATTCAAATTCAAATCTTCAACAACTCAATCCAACCGAAATTGATCAGATCAAATTAGATTAGGCTTGTTAGGATTATGTTAGTTAGGATTTTATCTTCAAATTTCAATTTTTTAAATTAGATCTTATTTTTATCTTTTCAACAAGACAAATCTGCCTATTTATAATTTTGTTTATTCATTAATAAAGTTAAGTTGAATTTTGAGTAAATTTGAATTGTTTTAGTTGAGAGCACTTCTCCTAAACCTAGGTTGGCTGTGGCCACCATTGTTGTTCTTATCAAACATCCTTGCTTGTGGCGAACTCCATAGCTTATCAAGCTTCCATGCTTGTGGCGCTTTCCCCCTCCAAATCCTTTCCATTTTCCTCACCAAAACAACCCCAAATTCCCACAATTCGCCAAAAACGAATTATAGTTTAAAAAGCTCAAGACTTCAAGCTAAAACGATTCTAATTCTAAGGCAACTCCCTAGAGGTTGTCATCAGTTGCCCCCTATGAATTTCTAGTCAAGGTCCGCCACTGGGTGTAGCATGTAACCACATTGAGAATGTAGCATTTTTGATGTTGAATTATGTCATTGATTTCCTTAGATTAGGGTTCACCATGAGTTGGATAAGGTCTGTCTCTTACCCAATCCTAAATAGTGGTCAAGTTATTTTTTGACATGAACTTGAATCTACACTCGAAGATAACCCGATCATAAATATTGATAATGTATATAAGTGTCAGTAGTTCTAGTTTAAATTGTGAAATTAGTAGAACCAAACCAGACACGTGGTTTGGTTCGGTTTTGCAATTCAGTTTGATTATTTTTTAAGGAACCATTTATATTCGGTTCAGTTTATGATTTTATAAATTTAGGAATCGTTGGAGCCGAACCGCATATTAAAAAAATAGATACCTTAATTTGTTTGATTTCTTCAACCAATTTTGTGGCTTAAATTACCAATTTTGTATAAATTGTAGAGTTACTAATTACTAAATTGTTATGTGCTACTTTCCCAATGTCTTAATGATTTGGAACATATCTTCTAACTTCCATGATACTGGATTTGAAATTAACATATACCATAAATTGTTATACATATTATGTTGCTAATTGATATATATGTTACTAAATTATTATGTATGTTTTTAGTCGTGGATTGTATTGATATATATGTTTTTAATAAATATATATGTTGTTAATCATGAATTGTACTATTATAGATTTGATTTAATTTTTTCTCCCTAAATTACATAATTGATATATATTACTAACAAGCAATTACAAATTTCAATTTTTTACTAATGTGTTGATGTTTTATATTTCATGATAATAATAGTAGTAGTGGTTTTCGTTTTATGTACAAACAATATCTTTTTAATACATTTTGAATTTTCAATTGATGCGTGATTTAAAAAAAACAAGAAAATTATGGAACCAAACTAGACTAAACCATTCAAGAGCGGTTCGATTCTGACAACAAATTTTGTAGTTAATTGAGGTGAACTGAACTATGTCTTTGTGTTTAGTTTGATGACTAAATTGCACCAAAAACTGCACCAAACTGAACTTTTATACCTCAATTGGGTCAACCTTTGAACCTGAACCAGATGTTAGATCTGCTTAAATAGAACACATACATCTTTTAGATAATATTCTCAATATTAATTATTATTATTATTATTATGGATATGTAATTTGACATATGAAATAATATATGTATATATGGTAGAAAAAATAGAGATCCAATGTTAATTTCGACCAAACAAAATGTTATGGATCTGTACACAATTGAATAAATATATATACAAATATGATAAATGAGTAACTATAAGAATGACCATATTTGTCCCTTACCTGACTCTAAAAATTAAATGGGTCTAATTTTGTAACTCGGACATGACCATATAACTGAAAAAACTATGATATTCGGACCTAATTATCATCAAACCAAATTAAGTGAGTATGATCGAGTTATACTCACCCTACCTTAAATAACAACTTTATTGGAACAAAACCTCTATAGATTTATTCAAATTGTGAGAACAATCAAACTTCAAAAAAAAATGATATTTTGGTCATTAATTTTTCTTATTCTCAATTTAGACCATTATCATTTCATCATTTTAATCCCTCAACTTTTTTCTCTTTTCAATTCCTCAATTTTATATTCGTTTTTCGTCTCTTAACTTTTGATTTTATTATCAAATTAGTCCCTTTTTTAATTTTTTTGTCATTTGTCTATTTCTACTCTCTTATTCACAATTTTTTATTCAAATTTGAATTTTTGGGATCCTCCTGTTCTCAATTTCTTCAAGTATTGGAATCCTCCTCCATTACACGGTTGATCTTGTTACATTGACATGCATCATCATCATTCTTAATTAATAATTATATATTCTTAAATATGAATAACATAAATAAATAATAAATGAATATATTAATTATGTATAAATTTTATATTAACAGTATAATTTTTTAATAATTAAGAATATATAATTAATAAAACTTTAGAGGACCTAGCTACTAATATGGGTGGCCTTTGACGTGAATACGTGATAGTTGTTCAGATGGTTGGGTTAGAGGCAACTAACATGCTTGTATTTAAAGTTTTAAACATCAACACCTATTACAAAGTTAATTTATGTGTTCTCTTCTAGTTATAAGCTATCGAATACTTTACTTTACATTTTTTGGGTAGATATTGTTGTTACGGTAGCTTGTAACAATTCTAAATGACACGAGATAATACTTAGTGATTGAGTCACGACCAGGTCACTCTCTTTAAGATATTTTGTGGCATCACCCAAAATGTGCAAGCAAACTATCAACTACGTCATCCCTAAGATAAAACAGTTCAGACCTCTGTTATCAAATTCGTAATGCATTGTAAGTGTTGGATAAAAACCAGTGTCTCTGCACTGTGAAGAAGGAGAAGATTGAAGAAGAATTGGAAATTAAAGAAGGTTGCAGAAGAAGAATATGGATTAGGATTAAGTTATGGTAGTTGAAGATAAGAAGAAGAGTTTATCAATGAATTTCACTATGTATTCAATCAATGTGATACAAAACTATTTATAGTAACTCAACACTTAACTAACAAAACTGCCATTTGAATACTTGCCAAATATGGAAACAAAACTAACTAAACATTCTAACACTCCCCCTTAATTCTAAACCATTTATTACAAACATATCACACTCAATAACCTCATCAACATCCTAAACCTTTCAATCTTGACAGACTTTGTCATTACATCAACAATTTGAAGTTCAGTCTTACAATACTTCAAACAAATCTTGCCTTTCTCTACTTGACTTCTAAGAAAATGATACTTCATTTCTATATGCTTGCTTCTGCCATGACCAACTGGATTCTTGGCCAAATTAATTGCTGATTTTTTATCAACAGCAAGCTCAACACTGCCTTCAAAACCAATCATCAATTCTTCAAGTAATAAACTTAACCACAAAGCTTGACAAGCAGCATGACAAGCAGCAACATATTCAGCTTCACAAATAGAAAGGACAACAATTTCTTGCTTCTTTGAGCACCAAGACACGGGTGAGCCACATAGCATGAACACATAGCCCATTGTGCTCTTTCTCTCAAGAAAATCACCAGACCCATCTGAATCAGAATAAGCAGAGAGTTGTAGCCTACATTTCTCTGAGTTATTGGAGAAGAAAACTCCAAAATCGAGTGTGCCACTGAGATATCTTATGATTCTTTTGGCTGCTACAAGGTGAGATTTCCTTGGATCACTCATGAATTTGCTCACCAAGCCAACACTGAATGAGATCTCAGGTCTGGTGTGGCAAATGAATCTCAAACATCCAACCATTTGCCTAAATTATGTGCTGTCTATAGCAGGTTCATTGTCACTTCTATCCAGCTTTAAACTTGGCTCTACTGGTGTCTTAGCTGAGTTGTAATTGGTCATGTTGAATTTCCTTAGAACATCCTGAGTATACTTCCTCTGATGCATAAAGATTCCTCCATCAATCTGTTTGAATTCTATGCCCTAAAAATAGGAAAGTCTCCCTAGATCAGACATTTCGAATTCTGACTTCAAGTTCTGTTTGATCAATTCAACTCCATCTGAGTTGCTTCTAGTAATTAGGAGGTCATCCATATACAAGCAGATGATGAGAACATGATTGTTGTTTGAACACTTCACATAAACACCATGCTCCACTTCATACGTTTTGAACCCTGTCTTTTTAGGAAGAATGCATCAATTCTTCTATTCCAAGCTCTTGGAGCTTGTCTCAACCCATATAAAGCCTCATTTAATCTATAGACTTTGTCTTCACTGCCTCTTATCACAAATCCAGGAGGTTGTTTGATGTAGACTTTCTCATCAAGTGAGCCATTTAAGAAAGCTGATTTTACATCAAGTTGCCATATCTCCCAATTGTTCTTTGTTGCCAATGCTACTATCAATCTAATTGTTTCAATTCTAGCTACAGGTGTAAACACCTCAGAAAAGTCAATACCTTCCCTTTGCATAAAGCCTTTTGCTACCAACTTTGCTTTGTATTTGCCAATAGAGCCATCTGGCTTGAGTTTTGTCTTGAAGACCCATCTCACTGAGATTGACTTTTGATCCTCAGGGAGATGAACCAGTTCCCAAGTCTCATTCTTGACAATGGACTTCAGTTCTTCCTCCATAGCATTCTTCCATACTCTGCTATTAAAGGCTTCCTCAATTGAGATAGGTTCAGTGTCTGCAAAGAGTGCCAAGTACTAAACAAGCTCCCATTCTTATGTGAGTAGATTATCAGGTAGGATTTCACAATCCCTTAGTCTGGCTGGTAGATTCCTCATCCTAGGGGGCCTGCTTATATCATTAACATTTGTTCCAGTCTCTGAGTGTGTTTCATTTTCATCTTGATTCATGATTTCAGTTGGTATGAGATCACTAGGATTCCATTCCAGTGGAACTCGAACTGTTGATTCTGCTTTTGTCTGTTTTTCAACCCAAGTGCTTGCCTCATTGAAGTGCACATCCCTGCTGAACAGAACTTGATTAGTTTTAGGATTGAATAGCTTATAGGAGCCTATTGGGTGATAACCTAAAAAGATTAATAGCTCACTCTTGTCATCCATTTTCCCTCTTTTCTGGTCAGGGATATGTCTATAACAAGCTGATCCAAAGATTCTGAAATGAGTAACAGAGGGCTTCCTTCTAGACCAGACTTCCTTAGGCACCTTGAACTCAAGTTTCTTGGTTGGGCAGTGATTGAGAACATATGCTGTTGTTGTTGCAGCTTCACCTCATAGGCTATGTATGAGGTTCTTAGACTTCAGCATACTTCTAACCATATTAAGGATGGTTCTATTCCTCCTCTCAACCACTCCATTATGTTGAGGAGTATAAGGTGCAGTCACCTCATGCAAAATTTCATTCTCAGTGCAAAACACTTCAAATTCCTTGGATGTGAATTCACCCCCTCCATCAGTTCTCAACACTTCAATTGATCTCTTTGATTGCTTTTCAGCCATGCACTTGAAGGTTTTGAAGATGCTAAATACCTCACTTTTGAGCTTGATGGGGTACAACCATATTTTTCTACTAAAGTCATCAACAAATGTGACAAAGTATCTATTTCCACCAAGTGAGGTAGTCTCAAAAGGACCACATACATCAGAGTAGACAATATGAAAGAGATTATTAGCTCTTGAGGCAGTGAATTTGCCAAATGATGACCTTGGTTGCTTGCTGATTTGGCAACTATCACATATTCTATTTGGTATCTGAATTGAGGGCAAACCATGAACCATGTCTTTTGCTTTCATTAGGCTAAGGTCTTTGAAATTCAGATGGCCCAGTCTCATGTGCCATAGCCACACATCTTCACTCAGAGTCTCAGTATTAAGGCATTGGGATTCAATAGCATTGAGGTTTACCTGAAATGTTCCGTTTTGAGTTAGGGTAGCTTTGATGATCTTCTTTCTGGTAGAGTCAAAAATCTCAAGCTCACCATATTGCATACTCACAAAGAATCCCTTTTCCAATAGCTGACCAAGGCTGATCAGGTTGTGACTCATATTTGGTACAAAGAGTACTTCAGAAATCAAGGCATTCTTGCCATCTTTTCTTTTGATCACAACATCCCCAAGTCCTTCTGCTTGGATAGTTCTATTGTCAGCAAATTTCACTTTGCTCTTCTTGCTAGAATCAAAGTTGACAAGCCACTCTCTATGTCCTATCATGTGGTTGGAACATCTAGAATCCACATAACAAATTTCTTCACTGTTGTTGCCTTGACTTGTAGTCATCATTAGCAAAATTGGTGAATCATCATCAGCATAGTCATTGTCTTCCTTCACCATACGAGCTTCATCACGGTGCTGCCTATTGTGAGTATATGAGTGTCTTGGTTGAGATTGGCACTCAGAAGAGAAATGACCCATCTTACTACAATTGAAACATTTTACTCTCCTTCTGTCAATTTTCTTCTTTCCTCCTCTCTAATTGCTACCACCTCATCTCTTTGAGTAACATGATGCTTGATCAAGATCAGTTCTTTCTTGATCTTGAGTTCCTGAATTGCCAAGGTTCTTTCCCCTGTAGTCTCTCCCCCTTCCTCGGTTTCTTTCACTATTTCTGCCAAGGTATCTCCCCTTCTTGAAAGTTTGAGCTTGTAGTGCTTGGCTTACTTTCTCAGTTGATCTCTCAATGAGTCTTTGCTCATGAGCCTCGAGGGACCCCTGATGATCTTCCAACTTTAGATCTTTGAGTCTCTTTGATTCTTCAATAGCAACAACTATGTGATCAAAGTTGGGGGGTAAGAGTTCTTAGGATTTTTTCTATAATAGCTTGATCAACTATGTTTTCACCACAGGCTTTCATCTGATTTGTGAGACAGATTATCCTGTTAAAGAATTGGGCAATCTTCTCATTCAATTCCATCTGCATCAATTCATACTATCTCCTCATAGTTTGGAGTCTAACTTTCTTCAGTTGCTCTGCTCCCTTGTTGCATTTTTCCAATATTTGCCATGCTTCTTGTGATGTTTGTGCTGAGGCAATTTTCTCAAAGTGTGCTTCATCAACACACTGATGTAGAAGACACATGGCTTGCAATATTTCCTCTTGTTCTCCTTGTATGTCACTCGTTCTTGTTCTGTTGATTCTGCTTCAAGTTGGGGATAATCGAGCTCAACAATCTCTGCAATTTCTTGAAATCTCATGATTGCTCTCATTTGAATGTTTCATCTGTTCCAATTCTTTCCATCAAGAACTGGTAGGCTAGCCAGAAAGCTTGTGCTTGTGTGGCCCATTGAGATTAAAATGCGGAAGAAGAAGAGTGGAGGGAATGATGAGTGAAGGATCTACCTAATGCTCTTGATACCAGTTTGTTGGAGAAAAACCAGTGTCTCTGCACTATGAAGAAAAAGAAGATTGAAGAAGAATTGGAAATTAAAGAAGGTTGCAGAAGAAGAATATGGATTAGGATTAAGTGTATGGTAGGTGAAGATAAGAAGAAGAGTTTATCAATGAATTTCACTATGTATTCAATCAATGTGATACAAAACTATTTATAGTAACTCAACACTTAACTAACAAAACTGCCATTTGAATACTTGCCAAATATGGAAATAAAACTAACTAACCATTCTAACAGTAAGAAACGATCTTGAATACATCCACCATAATATGACTATCAGTGTCAATTCTCACAATATGGCCACTTGTGTCAATTCTTTTCCCACAATACGACTACTAATGTTAGTTCTTGAAATTCTAACAATTTGATTGTTTGTGTCAATTCTTAGTGTCACGGAAAGAAATAGGAAAAAGTTTGTCTGAAATGCATCAGCGGAAAATATGAGGGAGAAAGAAAAAGTTGAATGAAAACGCATTTAACTTGGAACAAAAAATTATGAAAGGAAGAAACTTCTATATAAGACTTGGGAGTTATTTTTTTCAAAACTAACTTGAGAGTTTTTTAAATTTCACACCCAAAAGTTTTCATTAGTAAATTCTAACGAACCAACTTCCAATAGATACATTACATTAACACTGAATACATGCACAATTGATAGATAGCTGTTTGATTCAAAATATTAATATGACTTTTATTACTGGAAAAGGTAACTTTAGTAATAAGGCTGAGGGCCCAAAAGAGATTAGTGCCCCCTTTATTATTTGTTTGGGATACCTTAATAGGAAAAAGGAAACACTTGAACTCAACTATTACTAGTTGCTCAGCTTATATGAACCAAGAAAATGTAACTGATATTTCCTAGGATAACTTCTTAAAATATTTAATGTGAATACAATAATTGAGGCATAAAATACAAAATAGTCCTTCACAAGTTAATTTTTTCTCTTAATTCCACAAGTGGTACTGTGGCCAAAAAGAGAAGTGGCATCTTATTTTACATTAAAAATGTCTTATAGTCATGCTTTATTTTTTATTTTGATTATAGTATTAGCCCAAAGTCCATATTGACGTTTCTAAGATAATGTTTTCTTTGATTTGTCACACAAGCAGAAGCTGTAGAATTTGTTTTATGTTTGGTAGTGGAGAAAGGATAACGTAATGGATGGGGTTTCTTATGAAAATTTTGTTTGGGTATGTATGTTTGTTTTGTTGTTTTCTTATCACTACGTGCCTCTTATTCCTCATCACAAATTAAAGGTCAAAATGTGAGATACTTCTTTACTCAAACCATCATCTAAATTATCCTCATAATCTTAAATTCTCAAAATGGTTGGCAATAAATTAGAGAGTAAATACATTATCATAAGTACATTATCATAAATTTCATAATCCAAATTAGAATCCAATAATCACCAATATAAATTAAAATAATTCATATTAAGTATCATAAAGCATGATAAAAATGACTACATTAACTCACGTTTAACATTTTTGAAGACTATTTTGAATTTTCTAAAATTTGAAGGACCAAACTAGTAAACGTGAAAAATTTTGAGGGACCAAAATAAATATTTTTTCTTTTAGATCATTATAGGTAAGTCATTATAAACACTACTTTGATAGTTGAAGGTTCTTATTTATCTCACTTTATAATGGAACAACTTCCCTTTAATCTTTCAAAGGGATATGAATCCTATCATTCTACCAGTTTCAGTGACATTGATTAGGTCATTAGGATACAAATTCTGACAAAAAAATAAGATGCATTGCAATATGAACAAGAAATTTGAACCATATCCTTCTACGCTCTTGCACAAAACTACCAATATCCATGACCAATCTTGGTTGAGACCATATCCTTTGACAACAGTGAATTAAAGTACACACATGATCCAAGCAAACCATGACCTTGGATAATAATATCTCTCCATGGTACTAATATTATATACACAGAAATGCTTCACCAAAATGAAAATAATACCTACCCAATGCTAGAAAGGATGATAATATTTGATAAAATCACTTCAATTTACATTCTACCTGCATCATGCAACATCCTGAAGTACCTCTACACAATTCTACATCTATAGAGCTTAAATGCCAGAGTGAAGCAGTAGTGACATATCTGAGTCCTGTTTTTATTGATCTTGTGATGTACAACATATCTCTGCTGTTTCAAGATATCATTTTGTAGTTTTGGGATTCCTATCTGCCGAAAGAAGATCACTTTTATCAGAGCTGAGATTGACATTGAGCTGTGATTCCGATTCGTCTGGTGATGCGTCACCATTATGTTGGTTATTATTTTTCTTGGAATTCAGAAATCGACCTCCACATCCTCTTGCTCTTTTCAGTGCATGCAAATGCCGAGATTCGTGCAAGTATGGCTGCAAGATTTGTTTGAAAAACATATAAGTACCTCCGTGGAGGTGGGAATGCCAGGATTTATGGAGGTATGGAAGCATGAGATCCATCCAGTCAATGGAGGCAAAATCAAGAAGCTAGCAACTTACGACACTACTTCGAACATCCAACTTCCCTTTTTCCTCTCTTTAATTTTTTCTTCTTAATCGGCTTTAGCATCATTACAAATAACGATACTCATAAGCATAGAGAATGAAATACCTTCCGATTCCGTATCGCTTTATTTTCAGATTCAGCTTTGGCACGGGATTGTCTACGTCTTAATATACCATGATATTGCTTTGCATTGACAAACACAGGCTCTTCAACTGCATCAGTAGGGAGGGGAACACCAGCTTGTTGCATCCCCATTAACTGAAGTTGGACCTGACACAAGATATAGTTCAATAAGTGGAGTATCAGAAAAATATTTCCACAAGAAGCCACTCACTATAACAAAAATCAACATTAAAGAATTCGAGCAAACCATTGGCTGTCCACCATATGGTGGTGGGGGATAAGGTTGTGTAGCATACGGAGCAAAGATACTTCTATAGTAAGGATCTTGATACGGGTACACAGGTGGCGCCTTCAATCAGATAATAAAGCAGCACAAATCAGAAAAGTTCACAAAAAAATCACAATCTAAAATTAAATATCAATGACAATGTTCCCCAGTAAGAGGGAGGGGTAAAATAACTCAATAACCTGGCCATGTGAACCACAGCCCTGAGCCATAATTACTAGTGCAAACAGTGATTCTGAACGAACTTCTTACTTTAAGTTCATCTAGATGACTGCCAACATCGGTACAATTGAGATGGCAAATTAAATGACATATATGTCTATCTTATACTTACAACATGCAATAGACATTGGATAGACCTATAAAAAAACACATTGGATAGTATCTGATGTCTAAGGCCTATGCGAATCAATACATTCCATGGGAATTGTGGAATTAATATTAGGACGCCAATTCAATAAGGACCGAGGATGTCAAAACACAAAAGAAACATCTTTTGTTCTTTAAGATAAAATGAGAAGACAGCCAAAAGAAATGTGAAGTTCATACCATAGCATGCCCAGTTCCAAGCTGTGCAGGTATTGCATACTGAACATTCTGGGTACTAAGACCAGGATCAGAAATTCCATTTTCAGATGAAGGCTGCATCTGTGATTCTGACTGCTGCTGCTTGTCAGCTTCATTATCTGGATAAACATTTTGTTACATAAGTTCGGACAACACTTCTTAATCAGGATGAGGAAAGGAAGAATAAAAATGGATCAAATTATGGCTTAAATGAACTTTTGGTCCTTATGATATCACCAAATTCAATTTTGGTTCCTACATTTTCACTTTTTCAGATTTTGATTCCAGATACTATAGTGTTGTCCTTACATTTTTTACTTGTTCGGAATGTTAGTCCCTATAATTTCTTCTTATTACGGTGTTGGTCCCTGTTTTCCATCAGGAATTGGTCCTTATAATTTCAAATTATGAGGGTATTGGTCCCCAAGGTACCATTATTTAAATTAATCTAACTGTATGGAAATCCAAACAATATAAGATAGGGTAAAAATTCCAAATTGCATAAAAGCATATGGACTGAAAGTCTACTTCACCATTTTAAGAACACCAAACTTCAGAGGTATAGCAAAGGAGCTCAATCTAAACAAACTTAACACGATAAGAAAAAACAACCTAGACATTAAAGGTCTAAAAAGATAAGCAAGGGATAGTGTTTTACTGTGCATGTGAAACAACCAGGACGCAGATGCATTTATTGCAATAGAAACACAAACTCCAGATTATGATGAGTATGTAAACACAGAGAGAATGGTGTATATGTTAGGTTGGAGGAGATTGAGAGAACAAAAAAATTGTGAGAAAATAACTTTTTCAGCCCATATGTCTACACTATTAAACAGGTGAGCTTTTATAATTTCATCCCTTTCTTCTTTCTTTTTATATTTATGTTTATTATTTTATTTTGTGCATATTTCTTTGGCTAAGAGACAATTCCCTCTGCCATATAACAGGAGGATGTTAAACTAATGACTTGGAGAATATTTGAAAAATGGAATGGAGGGCTAGTTCAATAATATCAGTCAAAAAATCAAAGACATTATTAAAAAGCAACAGAACATCAGTAATAAATTTCACCACGTGGAAAGGAGAGTATCCTAAACCACAGGTAAAAAAGCAAGATGAGAAAAACTGAATTCGCAATGTATTAAATTGTAAGGGAAGTGAAATATGCCATTAAATGTTATCAAGAAACAGCATAAAAGAAAAAGAAAAAACAGAGAGGGGGAGACTGAGAGAGATTCTCAGTTTAGGTTAGAAAGCAAAGGAGTCTTAAGTTCAGCGAGATGACTTTAAGGAGAAACTGATATTTTCATCGCATTCTTGTGCAAATAACAAAATATTACCATGGAGTGAATAAGGCATAAAACAAGAAAAGGAGAGCAATTTCAATCTTCATATGGATATGAATAATATCTAAAGAGCTTAATTCAAAGCTCCCTCTTCAGTCAAACCCTCCATGGAGACTCAGAAAGAGAGAGGAAACAACATGATGCTAAGATACCTAGACGTTTTAAGATAAAACAATATGAAGCTAAAATATTTTGATGCTAGAATAAGATACTTGAAAGTTACAAGATAAAACAATATGACGCAGTGTATGGACAAATCTAAATGCAAGGGTACCGTGATTGCAATCCCTAGCATGACATCAAAGGAATGATGTTTCTCAGACATATAGCAATTACAATTATGCAAGTGTATGAGTATCATGACATGATAAAAAATCTTAGGCTAACCAAAAGACCTGGGGAGCTACAAAGCTATGACTCTGAGCAGTCAATCTCAAGGAAGAAATGATGCTTTCCATGTATGAGGCAACCAATGTAGAAATATATAAGGTGAAAGTAAGATAATTACAGAGAAAGCAGAGGTAAGAGATCCTCCTTACAAAATGGACAAACACAAAGAATAAAACAACATCAATGAAACAAAGCCACCCAATCTCACAACATTTCTATAAGGGAACCCTCTACAAAGCCCATTTGCTTTAAGTAGAAGCTAACTGCCTAATTTTATACCAAAGAAGCTGATTCTCCAAAGAAATGTAATGATTTTAACAATGGAATAATTTCATCACACAAAAAAGAAAGAAAAAACAGCGGTTATGCATCTTTACCATCTCCAAGTTTACTAGTTTCTGTTGAATACAAAATTTTCCACTAAAAACTCCATTAGGCACAAGAAATGGCAACAACATCTCTACATGTGTTTTTAAATAAACTTGGAATGTGGATGCAACCACTCTTTATGAACGAAAAAGGTTCAATAGAACAGTAAACTGCATCAAGGGTTTAGTGTATGTAAATACCAGTTAGGTCATGAACAGAGGTCATGATTTCCAAAATCAGATGCAACACCGTGCCCAAATCTGGAAGCAGAACAAACATTGTTAACAGAACTCAGGAGTCACATAGTTGCATGCTATAGTGCTATACAGAGAAAACAGAGTGGGAGAAAAAGAAATGAAACCAAAATGCCAGAATCCAAATTTTCTATAATTAGATTTGGCTACAATAAGCTAATATGTCTATACAACACAAAAAACCAACAAAAGAATATAGATACAAAAGCACATATCAAATAGAAATAAAAATAATGATATGGGTAGTCGGAAACTGAATGATAGGAGACAAAATCAAAACTGGTCGCTGAAGAATATCATCAATTTTCTAATGTTGTTGACAGTCGTTCATTACATTGTCACTTATACTATGCCTTTGTCTTACATCTACAAGTGTCTTAAATTGATCTTGTTTCCTTCTATTTCTGATTACTGTAACCCATAGTTTTTATCAGAAAAAGAAAACCCTTAATACAGAACATCTGAATAGCATTTTAAGCAAGAGAATTCATCCAACTAAATAGGCAACTCAGGTTTAAATGTTAAATGTTAATCGAGCAGAGAAGGTAAAAAATCAAGCAAAACAAAAAAATATAATCCATTGCACGAGGCTCCCACCCACTAGAGTATGTGGACATTAGATGTATGCAATCTTACCCTCGCAACAAGCGAAGGGACTGTTTACAGAATTTATACGAGAGTCCCACTAATGGAATGTGGGGTCAGTAGATATATTCAGTCTTACCCTCCCAAGCGAACTCCTGACCTAAACTCACACGCAATTAATTTATGGATGCCTCTAGGCTCACCCTAAAAAATTCAAGCAAAACTAGTGACAAACAAATCAAATATTGCAAACACAATCATCACTCAATAACACTATAACAATGAATTTCACAATAATCCCAGCACATGCATGCATCTTTTTCTTCTAATTAGAAGGACTGAATAGCTACGATGAAAATTGAAAACTCACAAACAGTGGAAATGAAATGGTAGAATAAAATATTGGAGATAAGAAAACGGAGGTGAATTAGGGTTTAGAGAATGAAAAATGAACCTTGAAAGGTGAAAGAGTTGAATTTGCAGTGTTGTGATGTGATTGTGGTGTATTTTGCTACAATCCAAATAGTTGAAGAACCATAATTTTTTACTTTGGTGGTTGGATTAGATGCTCCTTGGTCCCACACTATTTTGGACAATAGTAAAATGTTTATCCGTAAAAATAAATGATTATTAAATTTGGATAAGTGAGAGTCTATAAAAACTTTTTTTGTCCTACAAATTATATTAATTTCTTTCAAAATTTGTGATTGTTCATTCCAATAAAAATCACTTCTATGAATCAAACCTTTAATTATATGAATTTAATGAGATCTTACACCACTACACTAATATCTTAGTAGTATATAATTGTTCTAATTAAATATTTGTACATATTTAATATTTTAAAATACATTTAAGATTAAGTTAGAATTAAACAATATTTTAGTTCTTTATTTTGAAATAGAATTTTATTTTAATTTTTTAAGAGTGTTTACTATTTTTGCACTTTTAATATAAAGATTAAATTTTTTATAAGGTTATTACATTATCATTTGAATGCAGAAAATACAATAATATATTGATAATATAAAAAATTCAATCCATACATTTTTTTTCTTTTTTGAAAAGTTCTAATTTCGTCCCTCATTTAATTCAGTCATTCTTTATTCTTAGTCTTTCTTTTTTATGTTCCCTAGGTAGAAAATTCGTGTTATAAATTCGATGATTTAAGGTGAATTGGATTTAAGAAGTTTCAATAAAATATCAAAATGTGAGAGGAAATAGTTTATTATATATATTGTTTAAATTATATATATATGATAAGTTATAAAATAAGCCTTAAAAAAAATTCACCATCACCATCTTAAATAGATTAAAAATTAAATATTTTGCTTTAGACTAAAGTCATGAAACAAAAAACAAAATATATAAAAATTACTGATATGTGATAATTAAGTTATTAGACAACGACATTAAATATTGTTTCCTTATATTTGTATATAATTAAATAATCATAATAATTTATGAATGTGATAGAGGAAAGAATTATATATTATTTATATTACTTTTATGAAGTGACAATGATAATAAAACATTAAGAGCAGATGGTTTACTCTATCAAACTTATACATTATCAAATCATACATTTCCCCCTCATAATTTATATGCAAATAATATATTATTAACATCATTATTTATATTTAAAAGTCAATAATGATTAAATATAATGGTGAATGATACAGTAACAATGTAAAAAATCCTTACAGTATTAATGTATACATTTTTTCCTCATATTTTTATAAGAGAAAAAATATATACTCACATTGTCTTTTTATGGAGTACTCACATATATACTGACTGACTTTTTAACTCTTATATATACTGACTCACCACTTACAATATTATTATATTTTTTATAAGAAAATAAAATATATTCTCATCTAAGCACTATAATTATGACATATGTCTTATGTTTTTAGTTTTTATAAATATTTTTAGGAAATAAAAAGAATGACACATGTCATAATTTTAGTTGTTAAATTAGATACTTTATCTCACGATATGAGGAAATACTTTATTTTCTTTTTAATTGCCTAATGTGACATTAAATAGTGTTTATCTTCCTATAATGTGATATTACTATGTTCATTTTCTTTTCAAAATATATTTTATTTTGGTTATTTTTTAGTATGACTCATAGTTTATGGATATATAAAAATGAAATATTGTTTCATTTTCAAATTGATTAATTATTAAACATAATTTTGATTTTTGTTATGAGTTGAAAGGAGGTAATCCTATAACCAAAATAAACAAAAACTATAACTTCTCTTTTATGGAGTACTCACATCTATGGGTGAGTATGGACCTGATTAGAATGGATAAAGTTTGTTACATATTTCACCTTAAATGTTGATATGGTCATTTTTTTTTAAAATTCGGGTCCGACTCTAGATCCGAAGCTAAACCGACCATAAATATTGACTGAGTCAACATATGAACCTGAACCTGACCCTAGACCCGATTAAATATAATGTATACCTATTTTAGATAAAGTCTTCTCAATATTATTTATTATTATTGATATGAAGTTTGATATATGAAATGCTATGTGTGTATATATATTTTAATCATGTATATATAATGAAAAATTTGAGAATCAGTGATACTTTCAATCAAAGAGATGTCATTATTCTATACATAATTGAATAAAGATACATACAAATATAATGAGTGAGTAAGCATGAGATGGGTCCGATCGGGTCATGTTTATCCCCTACTCGACCCTAAATATTGTCTGAGTCTAAATTTTAAATCGGAACTCAACCCTAGACTCAATAAGGCCCGACCCTATTTGGGTCCAATCATGATCAGATCAAGCCTGATGAGCGGGGAGGATCATGTCCTGCTCATGCCTACTCACATCTTGATGCGAACCTCCAGGGGGTGGTTTGCTTTCTTTGTCGATCGTTCTTGCTTGAAACTTAATTGGACTCGCAGAATAGAATTTTTATCAATGTCAACATTTTTGTGTATGAAAATGGGATGAAATGTATATGGAATAATTGTATTGTATATAGGCACGATTTTGTATATATTTTTTGTATTTTTATTTTTATGTTTGGATAAAAGAAAATGGATAAAAATGAAGGGTGGAGGCGCCACAAGCTGGATGCTTGATAAGCCTAAGGAATTTCGCCACAAGGAAAGGAACCTTGATAAGAAAAAGGGCCTTGGTTCAACCAAGAAACTAGGAGAAATCTCAACTAGCAATGGAAATTATCCAACTAAAATCTGAATTGTTTTATTCTTAAGGCAATTCGGTTACATATAGGCCAAGCCTTGATTTCACATGAATGAGTGAGTAAATTACATTGATTTGCATTCAACTACCTTATTGATTCAAATAAAAAAACGTGTGGAGCACTTTGATGAGGATTAATGCTCATGAAATTCTTTCCATATGGGGCTGTTCTTGGTTGGCTACTGTCCTTTTGTTTCTTCCTCAAAGAAAACGTGTACCAAGCCCTCTTAATAGGAGAATTCGGTTGATTGGGTGTTGTAGTTGCCTTGGCCGAATTCCCACATGTGCAAATCTCAATTTGGTAAGTTTTTAAAGCTTGCCATTATCTTCATGATTTGGAGAAGATTTGAATTCTGATTGCCTTGGCCTAATTCCCACATGTGCTAATCTTGAATAAGGAAAGTTTTTGAATGGATTCCCTTGCATTTACACGCCATCCTCACATAAGGAAAGTTTTGGACCTCCTTGATGGCATTCCAATCTGAGTTGAACTGAATCAGGGAAGTTTTTGAATGGATTCCCTTGCCTTTACACGCCATCCTCATATAAGGAAAGTTTTGGACCTCCTTGATGGCATTCCAATATGATTTGTTTGGATTAGGAAACAAATTCCATGGTTTGATGAGCCCTTGGTATTTGCCTTAGAAGATCCCCACGTGCTCTTCCAAAATAGGTAAGACTTCATGATGTCTTCATGGCCTTTCAAAGGTGGATGCACGATTTCTATGATGTTTCCACGTGCCCTTCTAGTACACAATTCCTTGGCCACTATTGGATCATGTTACAAGGAAATAAATACGTTTCCAACCCTCATATTACATGATTTTAATGAAACTAAATAAAACACTTAGATAATAATTAAAATAAATCCTAAGACTAAAATAAATCCTAAAACTACCCATGGGTTGCCCCCCCCCCCCCTTGGTTTATATCACATCATTCAGAATTAAACTACACTAGGCAAAGGATCATAGTTTTAGAGCAAATATTTAATTTGGTCCTCAAGTACTAGATTGGTCAATCTAAAATAAAATAAAAAATCTAAAACAGTCTCCAGAAGTAAATCAAATATGAGTCGAATTAGTTTTTTTAGCATGTTTTATGATACCTTATAGAGAATATTTAATTTACATTTGTGATCATTAAGTACTAAATTGAATTTTTTTCAAGGGTCAAACTGATACACATTGAACAATTTTAAAGACTTACATTAAATACCTATTGAGTTTAATCTATAAGAGAATCAATTCTGATTGATTTTATTAAGATAAGAATGACTTCATTTTATAAGAAAGAAGTATAACAACTGATCAAGAACAACCAGCTAAAAGTATGCAAAATAACCAACTAAAAGTATGTTGGATAAAGATAAAACCTAGCGATAAACTCACAACCTTTTGAAGCTAACAACATTTTGAAATTGAAGATTGTAAGCAATGTTAACAAACTGATTTTGTAAATATCCTTTAATATCCCCCACAAGATGCATGGTCGCGAGACTAGACCAATCTTAGATAGTAGCATGGATAATCTAGTCAGAGCAAGAGGCTTAGTCAAAGCATCAACTAACTGATCATCACTTGGAATATGCTGAACTTGAAGCTTCCCAAGTTTCACTTGTTCACGAACAAAATGAAAGGCTAGAGCTAAGTGCTTCATTCTTGAGGGGAAGACTGGGTTCTTGGAGTATTGAGTAGCACTTACGTTGTCACAATATATGGTTGGTGAAGATGGTAAGGTGATGCAGAGTTCAATTAATAGTGATTGTAGCCAAAGTAATTTAGCAGTAGTGGATGCAACAACATGAAATTCAACTTTAGTGGATGATCTAGCAACACCTTGTTGCTTCTTAGAACCCCAAGAAAATGGATTGCGTCCAAGATAAACAATGTGACCAGAAGTTGAGATATAAGTATCATGATCACCAGCCCAATCTGCATCAGTGTAAGCATGGAGGCAAGGTGGGGAGTCTCGATGAAAGACTAGACCATGATTAATGGTGTCATTCAAGTAGTGTAACAATCGTTTAAGAGCTGCCCAGTGCAAGCCAGTTGGCTTGTGCATAACTTGTGATATTTGTTGACTGCAAAGGCAGCATCCATACGAGTGAGATACACGTATTGCAGGCCTCCAACCAAGGCTCGGTATTCAGTAGGATTTGATAGAGCAGTACCAGCATTGATAGTAAGTGAAGGATGAACTATCATTGGTGTCGAAACCGGTTTAGCAAGAGTCATATTAGCACGAGTTAGGAGATCTTTAAATATATTTATTTTGACTCGGAAACAAATCGTGTGTATGTGGAATAACCTCAACCCCAAGAAAGTATGACAATTTACCCAAATCTTTCAAGAAAAAACGTGAGGCTAATGAATGAATAAGTTCCTGCAAAGCATTTGGCGAAGGCCTAACAATAATTATATCATCTACGTAAACAAGTAAGTAGAAGATCTGACCATACTTATGATACAAGAACAGTGAAGTGTCAACAATCGAGTTTGTGAACCCAAAGGAAATAAGAAATGACTGAAGCTCATGGTACCCAGCTCATGGGGCTTGTTTGAGGTTGCAAATTGCTTTACATAGTTTGCACACATGAGTAGGGTGATCTTTGTCTAGGAAACCAGGAGGTTGAGACATATATACATCATCTTTAAGAGAACCTTGGAGAAACGCATTATTGATGTCAAGTTATCGAATGGACCAACCATGAGTTACTGCTAGGGACAATATTAAGCAAATAGTAGTTGGCTTTATAAAATGACTAAATGTTTCGGTGTAATCAATACCCACACGTTGATGAAAACCCTTTGCTACAAGACGAGCTTTGTACCATTCAATAGCACCAGAAGATTTGTATTTGATGCAATAAACCAAGTTGTTGCCAACTAAGTTTTATGATGGATGAGGAGGCACAAGATCCCATGTTTGATTGCGAGTGAGAGCTTGATATTCATCAGTCATGGCAGTCCGTCATTGAGGGTTTTTAAGAGCTTGGGTAATGTTGAGTGGTTCGGTTAGGGAGGGAGTAAGAACAATTGTGTTTGTATATTTTGGATTAGGCTTGCGAATGTTGTTTTGAAGTCTGGTGACTATGGTTCATGAGGGATGAGTGGAAGGTAAATGTGGGAATGGAGGTGGTGGCAAGGTAGATGTGGAGGTAGCATGCGGTTGTGGTGATGTGGTAGTAGCGGAAGCAGATTGTGAGGGAGCTAGAGGAGCATCAACATGAGGCCGTACAGTAGGTACTAGAGGGACATTAAGCACAATCCATTCCTCAATAGAAGATGATCTTAATGGCTCATTAGTCCTACATAAATTAATAAAAGGAAAAACATCGTCTACAAATTTCACATGTCTTCATGTGTATATGTGGTTAGTAGATGGATGAAGACAATGATATGCACTTTGAGATGAGGAATATCCTATGAAAACACAGGGAAGTGACTTGGGATCAAGTTTGTGATAGGTATAAGGACGTAGCCAAAGATAGCAAAGGCAACCGAAGCTTCGAAGTTTTTGATAATTTGGAGCAAGACCAAAGAACTTGAGATAAGGTGACATATTGTCAAGAGTCGGGGTGGGTAACGATTTATTAAATATGTGGTAGGGAATTTGACCAAAAAATGAGAGGTAGTTTAGCATGAGTGAGTAATGATAAACTCGTTTCAATAATGTGACGATGTCGACATTTGGCATAGCCATTGTGTTATGGTGTATGAGGAGGAGAGGTAAGGTGAGAGATGCCATTTGATGATAGATAAAAAGTTAATTTTGTATATTCACCACCATTATCACTGAAGAGTTGTTTAATTTTACGGTTAAAGAAATTTTCTACCAAGGCTTTGAATCTAACAAAAATATCAAACACCTTAGATTTCCTTTTAAGTTTTAAGTGGATAAAACCAAATGTATTTAGTGAAATGATCAACAAATATGGCATAGTATTTATAGTCATCAAACGAGTGAATTGGAGCAGTCCAAACATCTGATAAAATAAGGTCAAGAGGATGTTGAGAGGTAAGAGATGAAAGGGAAAATGCACTTTGTGACTTTTATTTGAGTTGCAAGCATTACAATTGGACAATGAAAAATGCGGAATTGATAAATGAAAACTAGAATTCAAAACCCTAAGAACATACAACGACAGATGCCCTAGACGATGATGCCAATGATGTATAGGTAATTTGACCGAGACATGTGCGTGAGGCGAAGGCGGTCTCCACTCATAAACACCATCTTTAGTTGGACCTTGGAGGAGCATATGACCTTGAGAAAGCTTCTTAACACGAAAAAAAGTGGGTAAGAACTCAATACTAGTGTTATTTTGTTGACAAAATTTTGAGATGGATAAAATATTGCGAGAAATGGATGAAACATGATAGAGAAAAAGAACCTGTGTTTTGGATTGGAAGTGAGGAGCCATCACTTGTCACTAGTTCTTCAGTACTGTCATAGAGAGCATGAAAAGATAGGTTTGAGAGATCATTAGTAACATGGTGAGAAGCACCACTATCAAGAAGCCAAGCATTTGATGAAGGGTGCATGACAGTAGCAACATTAGCTTATGGAGCATGGACTCGAGGTTGGTATCCTTTATGCACAACACAATTTAGGATAGCAGTAGGAATGTGGATAGTAGGGAATTGGCCCTTGAATGAAGGAAAATTCATGAGAGAATGGCCTTATACCCTACACCATCGACATTTGCCAAGATAAGGACATTGTTGTCGAGGTGCCTGAGCATTATGTGCTTGAGTAGGTTGATAATTTTGTTGCTGAGAAGGACAATGAGTATATGAGGAGGCCTTGGCACGATACTGAGCAACATTCATAATGGTAGTAAAGTTGGAGGGAAGAACCTTAAGGGAAGCAATAATCTCTTTGTTGATGAGTTTTTCATGGAGCTCTTCAAAGGTGATGGGAGTATTACGAGCATTTACTGCATCAACAACAAATTTATATTGTTCATAGTCTAAGCCAGATAGTAGACCTTTTCAATGATATCTTCATGATCCATTGGTTTGCCCATGGAAGCAAGACGGTCAGTATATTGTTTGATGGATTGTATGTAGGATGTGATTGATTGTGTTGAATGGGTGATCTGGTTAAGACGGTTAGCATATGTGGTAGCAAACACTTTCCATGCTTCTTCTGTTGTCCTAGTTTGGGAGACAAGGGCAACGATATCATGAGATAGTGTGCCAACGATAACATTGAAGATCAGGCAGTCTTGGCGAAACCATGGGATAGTAGTAGAGTTTTCAGTTGAAACATCATCATCATCAGTGACATATGGTGACAGGGATGGAAAAGAGTCATCAACATACTTCCATAGGTCATATTCAAGTAAGCCGACTTGAAACTGAGTTTTACAGGCAACATAGTTGGTGGAGGTGAGCTTGATAGCATTGTGAATTTCGATATGGGTGAAGGGTTTGGAAGGATCATTGAGATTAGGAATGATGTTGTTTTCGAAATACATGATGAAGGAGTTTTATGTGGGATGGATCATTTATCTGATACCATATAAGAGAACAATTCTGATTGATTTTATTGAGATAAGAATGACTTCCTTTTATAATAAAAAAGTATAACAATTGATCAAGAACACCAAGCTAAAAGTATGCAAAACAACCAGCTAAAAGTATGTTGGAAAAAGATAAAACCTAGGGATAAACTCACAACCTTTTGATTGAAGCTAACAACATTTTAAATTTGAAGACGGTAAGCAATGTTAACAAACTGAATTTGTAATTATCCTTTAATATAACCATCATTCTTTGCAAATCCACCCACGATGGAATTCCCTATCATGCAAACACGACCTTATTGAATCAGAATCAATAACGATCTTATTGAAATCTAATGAGTGATGGAGCATACATGTTATATTTGAGTAGTTGTTAATATTAGGTTATAAACTCGTTAAGCAAATGCGTATAGGTGTTAATATTAGGTTTTCAACTCATTAAAATTAGCATACATGCATGTTATATTTGAGTTCTCATAAGAAGAGTGAGAATTGTGAAACAACTTATGCAGTTATGCTACATGTCTTTGCTCATATTTTGGGTTTATTTATTAATTCAACCTAATAAATTAATTATGAACCAAAGCCCTTTGGATTATGTGGTTCACAATTTATGTCACAAATAATTGTATTAGTCACTATTATTTTATTTAATATATCTATTGTACAATAGATTCTTTTGTTTTTTCTTACTAAGAATACTACTTTTATGTTTTCATTTCATAAATAATTACAATTATTTTGCTTGATACTAACCTTTGTATTCTTCTAATATATATATATATATATATATATATATATATATATAAAATGTGAACTATTTTATGAAGGATATGTTTTGGTTCATATAAACTCATGTATTCCACATGATATATAAGAACCAAATTCGTTTAAGATCTATTTCACTTAAAATTGTTGGAGCGGTAGACCCATGTAGAAAATATAATAGAGATGACATCGAGAATTTAATGTGGTTCAACAATTTGCCTACGTCTACAACTGAAGAACAACAAAGATTATTCCACTATGATAAAAGAGAACTACAAGTGTTTCACTCACTTCCCAAAACCCAAGTACACCCAATTTCACTCTCACTCAAGTATTTCTCACACAATTAGAACAAGAGAACAAGAAGACAGAATATACACTAAGCTAAGTATTTGGTGTGTCTTACAATGGCATGAGACACTCCTATTTATAGCCAAAGTTGTTGAAGGTTATGTGGCCAAAGGGAAAAGAGCATTAATGTTGGTTTCACCATAGCCACTTCTTTTTACTTGACTAGAAATTCTCCATTTCTTCAAGATGATCTTTAGCCACTTCTTTTTTGCTTGGCTCAAAAAAGTCTTTTCATCATCTTTTTCTTTTAGCCAATATTCAATAAATCTCAATCTCGGCTAAAAGACTATCATAGTTATTCTCCTGCTACTCTTCTTCATGCTCAATAGAGATTCTGAATATTAATCAAGTCCA
>NC_032009.1:32408630-32451496 GCF_001865875.1 Lupinus angustifolius | reverse complement strand
ACAATGTCTGAACTTGGTAGTTGGAACTGGCTTCGTCATCATGTCCGCCGGATTATCTGCAGTGAGTATTTTCTCCACTCTAACAACTCCTCTCTCTATTATGTCTCTGATAAAGTGCATTCGAACATCAATATGCTTAGTTCTTTCATGATACATTGGATTCTTTGTCAAATGTATAGCACTTTGACTATCACAATAGATGGTTGTTTCTTCGAGTTGTATACCCAACTCTTCAATTAGACCTTTCTCCTAAATGGCTTCCTTTACAGCTTCTGTTACTGCGGTGTACTCTGCCTCAGTTGTAGACAAAGCAACAATTGATTGTAGTGTTGCTTTCCAACTAATAGTACAACCACATAGTGTAAAGACATATCCGGTGAGCGATCTTCACTTATCTATATCTCTAGCATAATTCGAGTCAACATATCCAGTGATCTTGTTTCCAACATCTTTGACTTTACCATACAAAAGCCCTATATTTGTGGTACCTTTTAGGTAGTGCATAATCCACTTCACAACCATCCAGTGAACTTTACCAGGATTTGCCATATATCTGCTTACCACACTTACTGCATGAGCAATATCTGGTCTAGTGCATACCATGGCATACATGAGAATGCCAACCGCACTAGCATAAAGTACAATTGACATCTCCTCTTTTTCATTCTCAGTTTGTGGATACAAAGTCATTGAAAGTTTGAAATGGGTCGCCAATGAAGTGGTGTCTGGTTTAGCATTTTGCATGCCAAAACGTTCCAACACTTTCTCAATGTACTTCTTTTGTGACAAAAAGAGTGTCCCCTCTTTTCTATCCCTCTGAATCTCCNTCCATTCCCATAATTTTCTTTCCAACTCCTAAGTCCTTCATTTCAAACTCTAAGCTCAATTGAGCTTTCAAGTTTCTAATTTCTGACATGTTCTTACATGCGATCAACATGTCATCAACATATAAAAGCAAATATATGAATGACTTATTTGCAAGCTTCTTGTAGTAGACGCAACTGTCATGTTCACTTCTGGAATATCCATTTTCAAGCATGAATGTTTCAAATCGTCGATGACATTGTCTGGAAGATTGCTTTTGGCCATATAAAGATTTCTTCAGCAAGCAAACATGATCTTTCATCCCTTGAACTTCAAATCCTTCAAGTTGTTTCATATAGATTTGTTCCTCCAACTCACCATGCAAGAATGTCGTTTTGACATCTAGTTGCTGAAGTTCTAAATCAAAATGAGGCACAATTGCAAGTAGGATGCTAATAGAGCTATGTTTTATCACAAGAGAGAAAACTTCATTGAAATTAATGTCTTCTCTTTGTGTAAAATCATTGGCCACTAATCGCGCTTTGAATCTTGCATATTCAACCCCAGGGATTCCTTCCTTATTCTTAAAGACCCATTTACATCCAACAATCTTTTGAGCCTTCGGCCGCTTCACAAGAACCCAAGTATGATTCTTGTGAAAAGACTCAATTTCCTTTGTCATGGCAGAAATCTATTGGAAGCTTCTTTGTTGTTGATAGCTTCTTCATATGACTGTGGTTCACAATTACTGATATCATCATCACCATTTAGAGTAGTATGACACCATATCAGCATAACCATACTTTTCTGGAGGTTTTATATGTCTCCTTTGCCTGTCCCTTTCCAAATGATAATATTGTAATTGGGAGATATCATTATCAGTACATGCATCATGGACTTCTTCTTCTTGATCAAGTGTTTTTTCTGTTGTTGGCTCCACCTCAAACTCCACCTTATCCAAGATATTAGAGGATCTTCATTTTCACTTGATGACTCTCTATGATGCTTTAGCATTTCAGCTTCATTAAAAGTAACATCTCTACTAATAATGCACTTTCTTTTCTCTCGCCACCATAACTTATATCCTTTCATACCATCAGGATATCCAAGAAAATGCTTTTCAATGCTCTTGCATCAAGTTTTCCTTCTTTGTTATGAGCATATGCAGAACAACCAAATATCCTCAAATTTTCCTAATTTGCTAGAATACCCGACCACATCTCTTCTGGAGTTTTGAAACCAATGGTCGTTGATGGACATTTGTTAATCAAGTAACAAGATGGACTGACAGCTTTCGCCCAAAATTCTTTTGGCAATCCAGCATTTGACAACATACATCTTGTCCTTTCAAGTAAGGTTCTATTCATTCGTTCTGCAAGTCCATTTTGTTGTGGAGTGTGTCTCACGGTATAATGTCTGACAATACCGTGATCCTTGAAAAAATTTCTGAATTCTCTGCTACAGAATTCTAGACCATTGTCAGTTCTCAGTCTCTTGATCTTTCTCTCAGTTTGCTTTTCGATCAAGGTTTTCCACTGTTTGAACTTGACAAATGCTTCACATTTGTATTTCAAAATGAAAATCCACACCTTCCTTGAATAGTCATCAATGAATGTTAACATGTATCTACTACCACTATGAGAAGGTACTTGGAAAGGACCCCTCAAGTCAGAATGTACATAATCCAATGTGCCTCTTGTTCGATGAACTGCAACATTGAATTTTATCCGACATTGCTTTCCGAAAACACAATGTTCACAAAAGTCTACCTTCTCGGCTTGTTGACTGTATAGTAATCCTTGTTTGGCCAACTCAACTAGACCTCTTTCACTGACATGACCCATTCTTAGATGTCATAGTTTGGTGACATCAGAATCAAATGTTGCGGAGACAGCAACAACACTCGTGATTGTGTTTCCTTGTAACATATAGAGACTATTCTCGTTCTTTCCTTTCATTACAACCATAACACCGTTAGATATTCTTATAGCTCCACCTTCACCTTTGTAGCTATAACCTTTTGAACCCAATGTTCCCAAGGAAATCAGATTTTTCTTCAATTATGGAACATGCATCTGTCAACGTCCTTACGATTTTGTCGAACATGTTGATTCTAATTGTGTTGATGCCAATGACCTTGCAGGGAGCATTATTTCCCAAAAGGACCTTGCCCCCATCTAAGGGTTGGTAAGTTGAAAACCAATTCTTAATGGGACACATGTGATATGAGGTTTCAAAATCAAGTATCCATTCATCTTTTGAGTCGTGCTCTGAGACTATTAGTGCATCTGCACTATCAAAGCCATTTGCTACACTTGCATCTTCATATTCATAAATCTTTTCCTTGCCTTTGCGCTCTGGATAATTCTTTCTTATATGCCCCGCCTTGTGACAGTGAAAGCATTTATACTTTCTAGGTTTTGCTTTAGACTTGGACATAGATTTTCCTATTTCACCAAATTGATTTCGCTCCTCTGTTCTTCCTCTATCAAAAAGAATATCACCTGAGCCTTCAGATCTCGAATCTGATACTCTTTTCTTCAGTTATTTCGAGTGCAACGCCACCTTTACTTCGTCCAAGGCCAGATCTTCTCGACCATACATCATGGTGTCGAAGAAGTGCTCGTAAGAACTTAGAAGGAAACATAGTAGAAGAATTGCTTGGTCTTCATCTTCAATTTTAACATCAATATTCTTTAGATCAAGAATAATTTTGTTAAATTCATCCAGATGATCTTTTATGGGCTTTCCTTCCTGCATTTGAAGAGTATATATTCTTTTCTTCAAATACAACCTATTGGTGAGTGACTTCGTCATATACATGCTTTCCAGCTTCAACCATAATGAAGTAGCTATAATTTTATCTGACACTTCTCGTAGTACTTCATCTCCCAAACACAACAAAAGTGCACTATGTGCTTTTTCTAAGTTTTCATCCTTCTCGTCCTCGGCCAGACTCTCTAGTAACTTGTTTCTACCTTCCAAGGCTTTGCCCAAGCCTTAATGAACTAGTAGAGCTTTCATCTTCAATCGCTAGAGGTTGAAATCATTTTCTCCATTAAATTTCTCCAAATCAAATTTAGCACTCGCCATGATAACCGTATACCGAAACAATATCGTAGTCTGTGAATATACACCAGGAAAGTTTACAGGAAAGAGAGTTGAGTCTTAACAGACACACTTAAATATCAGGTCTTTCCTAAGACAAAACTTTCCTAGATATGCACTTTTACACTATTATACCTTTTTAGTAACAAGAACAATTCTTTTCTGGTGTGTAAGATCAGACAATGTTGTAAACACAGAGCATACTAAGAATTTTCTTTTATATTGTACGGCTTAGCATGCAAGAGCTCTACGAGCTCTGATACAAAGTTTGTTGGAGCGAAAGACCCATGGAGAAAGTATAATAGAGAAAATGACACCGAGAATTTAATGTGGTTCAGCAATTTGCCTACGTCCACAGTTGAAGAGCAACAAGGATTATTCCACTATGATAAAAGAGAACTACAAGTGTTTCACTCACTTCCCAAAATCCAAGTACACCCAATTTTACTCTCACTCAAGTATTTCTCACACAATTAGAACAAGAGAACAAGAAGATAAAATATGCACTAAGTTAAAGTATTTGGTGTGTCTTACAATGACATGAAACACTCCTATTTATAGCCAAAGTTCTTGAAGATTATGTGGCCAAAGGGAAAAGAACATTGATGTTGGTTTCACCATAGCCATTTCTTTTTACTTGGCTAGAAATTCTCCATTTGAAATTCATTTCTTCAAGATGATCTTTAGCCACTTCTTTTTTGTTTGGCTCAAGAAAATATTTTCATCATCTCTTTCTTTTAGCCAATATTCAATAAAAACAAACCATATATTTCTTATGATATATAAAAACTCATGATTTATTGATGAATTATTCTCAAATAAGAGATATTATGTTTAGTACAATCATGCCTACTTATTTTTGTATATGATGTATTATAATACATTGATGGACTATTTTTATACGATAGGTTGTTATTTGAATTAAGAATTTCTCTAATTTATATATTATTATTATTTTATAAAGTGAAAACATGACCTAGGGTAAATAACTAATTGAACTGATGTAATTTTTTAATTTCCAAATTACATTTCCTTGTGTCACTTCTCTAATACAAAACAAATGCATATAATTTCTAGTTAGATAGTACTAAAATAGAAACTCGAGAACAAAAATGATATTAATGAGTGATATTAATGCATGTAAGTTTAATGTCGACCAACAATGGCCAAAGTTTAATGCTTATTTATTAATTAGAAATATAATAATAATTGATGATAATGTGTTGACAGTATAAAAAATTTTACACCGTCAACGCACATATTTTAATGTCGACCAACAATGGCCAAAGTTTAATGCTTATTTATTAATTAGAAATATAATAATAATTGATGATAAATGTGTTAACAGTATAAAAAATTTTACACCATCAACGCATATATTTTAAACTCCACTAATTAATGTCCCTATATATCTCATTTCATTATTATTTTTGGCGGCACAAAACAAGTATTTCTCACTCATTACTCCACTCTTCCTCTTTCTCTACTCATTTGGTCACTCCACATTCCCATATCTAATATCTTTCCTATGGTTTAGCAATTAGATTCTACTAAGTTAAGTGTTGAACTTTGAGAGATTTTTTTGTTCATAACATTACATAATTGGAATAAAAAAAATAACATGGGGAGCTCTTGCATCTCCATTTCTTTGACTATAAACTAGGAATGTGTTCTACTTCTTAACATTTTACATGCTTGTATTATTATGATTAGTCTAAAATGTAGCTTAACGTAAACAAATGTAAATTACTACTTATTTATAATCAAATGTAATGTAAAATATTTAATATCAAGAAATGTGTAATTACTACTATTCAATAAATGTGTGATTACTATATATTTATTTAGATAACATATTTCATTTAACATACAATCACGTAAAAAACGAGCAAGAAATGTGTGGTTTTTTTTGGTCTCCCACATGTATCTTCACACTAGAAATAATTCTATCCAAACTGGAAACATCATCCACATGTACATGAGGCTAACTCTCCCAGCGAACATTTTTTCATCCACAAGACTCGAACCCGAGACATTGGTAAGGGGAATCAAACATATATCACTTGAACCAAGTCCGTTGGTAGAAATGTGTGACTTTGAATACACAATATTTTTCCAAAGTTCTGTAACAACTTGAGTGATGAAAATTCCTATTATCTAAAGAAGGACGAAAATTTCAAAAAAATTCTCATAAGTGATGAAAGATCAAATCAACTAAAGAGCAAAGCCATAAACACGTAAATATAATGAAATGTCCGATTACAATCATCTCATAAGAGGAGTATATCTTACATCCATCTTTGATCTAGACTCTATAACATCACTAAGCGCTCCAAGGTTGATCTAACACTGATTGAGACGGTTTTCTCCCATATAAAGACCAATTCCAAAGTGTCAAATTACACTAGTATCATGTTACCCATTTAATATATTTATAAAAAAAACAAAACACTTTTAGTAGAAATTTGTGTGCTTGACTCACTAAGAATTTTCTTTAATTTTTGTGGTAGTTCTTATTATATACTTAAGTTGCATGGCTAAGACTGAGGAAATAATATCCTTTAACTAAATTAACAAGGTGACTATCGGTATCTAAAGAATATTGGATTTCTAATAATTCAAGACTAACGATAACTTGTTTAAGGGATTAAGTCTTTCAAAACTTATTTTTATATTTTCTTTCACACGCTCTTAATACTTACATCAACATACAATTGTACTAAATACTAGTATAATTCATTTTTTGGGTAAAGACTTAAGATATGTTCTACAAAATTAGGTTATAGTTATGAGTTTCTAGTTGTGAAGACAGTTAAAAGCTTGCAACTGTATAGATAACTTATTAAACTAAAATTACTTAGTAGTCATGGAACAAACTTAAATTTAAAAATATGACAGAAAAGTACATACAATATTTATTATTTATTTAGTCAATTATTAATTAGAGTGATTAAAAACATAATTTTAAAATCAATTTTTTAATCATTTATTTAATATTTCATTCATAATTGATTATGCAATATTTTATTTATTTATTTGTTTTATTTTAATATTTTTTGTTGTTTTTAATATTCTTTTTGTGTTGACACTATACATTGTTGAAAAATATAAGATTAAAATAATTTATACACTCATCTAATAATAAAATGCAATAACAATTTATATATCACAAAAAATCAATGTAAAATATTGTATAAAAAATAATGATTTTTAGTTGGGTAAATTATGTAATTTTTAAAATTGGGAAGGGTGAAACTGTTAAATAATTTATTGAAAACTACTTTCGTTTTCTAAATACTAATTCAAATAGCTTTGAAACACTATAAATTTATTTAATGTGGTCATTTCAAAATTTAATTTTGAGCTTAATAACTTAATAGAAATATTTAGTGACCAATTTATACATTACTCACAACATTAAAATGCCCTAAAACAATGTTTAATATATATGTGCATATCATCATTTTACCCCATAAGCACATTTTCTATCAGCATGCATGTTTCTATTATTTTATTTTTGGTATAATCAAGAGTATTTTCTCAACTTTTAAGTAAGAAACTAATTCATTTTGAGCCGCACGACTGCAACTCCCAATAAGTGTAACTTCCAAGTCTTAAACTTTAGATCCCTTGGTGATTTTGGAGATGTAGTTGGACCAACACCACTAGACCAATATATTTTTTATATTTTAAGAGTCGATAATAAATAGGAATGACTAGGAATGGCAATGGGTGAGTTGGGGTTAGGTTTGTGCTTACCCAACCCCGAAATTGAAATCCAAAACCCGAATTAAGCGGGTTGAAAACAAAGCTACCATGCCTGAACCTGTTAGGTTTCGGGTAACCTGAATATGACAAAAACCCTCCTGAAACATGTATATGTGTATATATATGTTTTATATATATGTTAAACTTCTCTATATATAGGTTTTATATATGTATTTGTGTATAATTTTGTAATTTTACATATATTAATCGGGTTCTAGGCTAATTCGGCGTAGGGTATCAACTATATCAAATCCAAAAATTGAACTCGAGTAAAACTCAAACCCAGTCACATCTAGGGATGACAAAAATACCTGCCCATGGGTACCTACTAAAATATTCATAACTTGTACGCGTAAAAATAGCTTATGAGTGAAAACTTGTATCATGATATCGGCCCCGCTGGTACTAGTATATTTATAAATTTATTTTTTAATTAAATAATTTATATATATTACATTTTTTTTACTATTTTATAATTATATATTATCTATTTTGAGATTACTTTTTAATGACTTTTAGTGATTGAAATATATGATAAATTTAACATGTATATAAATTTTGTTATTCATATAATAATTATATTATTACAAAATATATAAATATATATTTAAACCTAAAATTTTGTTGGTTACCCGCAAATAGTATAATATGGTACGAGAAAACATTACTCGCGTCTGTTCTGCCTTGTTGCCATCCTTAAACTTACATTGGATTTTCTTCATTAAATTCGGGTCGAGTTTTAACAGTGCCCACAAGTTCGGTTTTGATTATGGATACTCATGCATATCTATATTTTCATTATGCATAAAGGTACTCAGTACTTAATGGTCTTTATAGTGAAATATATTTTTATATATTTTAAATAATTAATGTATATAAAAAATTATTGCTTGATAATATATATATAATATTGACAAATTGATTAGTATAATTCAATTAGTAAAATTAAAATATATTATATATAATCTCAAAGTAATAAAAAATTATAATATATAATGTGAATATTATTTGCAATTACTTTTAGATGTATGTACGTATGTAAGTATTTTTGACATCCTAATAACAACTAACATGTGATTGATAAACAATGTCTATCACAATATATAAAATTCTAATAGTATCAATACCAAAAAATTATAAGTTTAAAACCATAATAAAAAGAAAGAAAGAAAAACAAGATGGTAGGTTGAAATTTTAAATTAACTCAGAGCTAAACAGAAACCCTTTTGTGAGAGAGTTGTGCATAAGAAATATGTCTCTTGTGACATGCATGAATATATTATTTCATTGTTTGAATGACATAACTATTGGATGAAGAGTTATCAATGAAATATTAAAACTCTTGGGAAATAGCCTATATATAGTGCTTGATGGAAGCAGTATACTAACAAGAAAAAGGACCAGAAATATTGTCTCTGTCTCTGCCCATAAAGATTGTTCTATCAACCATCACTTAAGCAAGAGCATAGTAAGAACGGGATAAAGACAAAAGAGTTTCTCTATAAACCAAGAACACCAAACAATAGCTAAATGGAGGATTGTATCGCCATAGGTAAAAGTTAGTAATATATAACTATTCTTATGATATGAAAACTATGATTTCTTAAGATCCATTTACATATGGTTTTTCATGATATGACTTATCATTGTGAAGTAGTATCAAGAAAGTGAAACCATGAGAAAGTCACTACCTCATTCTCTATCGCCACAACTTTCATTTGCATCCCCCTCTTTTCTCTCAATCCTCCAATGGTGGTTGTCATTTGCAACAAGCGTCAATCTGGTAAAAGACGTTTGCACACTTTAATCTCTCTATCTTTTCAACAATTTAACAAAACTATTTATTCAGTATTTGAATCATATCCACATTCCTCAAAATAGACTACAAGTTGATATCCTTCACCTACTGGAATTTTCTTTTGGTGGTTCCTTTTTCTTTTTGCTAGACTCATAATTTTGTGGGGTAACTTTTTCTTTCGGGTTGATTTCCTCTTCTTCGTGATTCTTTTTTGGGTTACCATGCTCACCTTCTTCAAATACTTGTTTCAGTAAATCTTGAAGGGCATCCTTGGATATAACTTCAAGTGCAACTTCACGTGCATCTTTGTGTACATCTTGAGGTACATGTTTAGTTGTTCCAAGTATGTGTTCATGTACTTCATGTAGAAAAAACATTCTAACATCACTATCATCTTCGATACGAGTAACTGGTGGAAGTCTATAAATGAAATCATCATAAGAATAGGGATCAACACTAAATTCAATCTCTTCAACATCCAATATTAGATGTTTAAAGTATATGTACATTACATATTCACAAGTTTTATTGATATCCTTTCACTCTAACAATGTCACAACTACGTCATTAATATCTTTATCCTTTTCTATGGGTGAAAGCTGAAATGGAAAGGAAACACCTATACAAAGTATAAGGTAAAAGAAGAAATAAACCAACATCATTTGTTGTCTTTATTTTTTTTCTTAAAAAGGGACAAACGACATCATTTTCTATGTAAATTGATTTTAAAAAAATAGGAATGATTTCATTTTGCTTACCGCGTACAAATGTCCATTGTGGAAATGTTACATGCAGCCGCACATAATGTATCTCATTAGCGATCATGTTAATAATAATAAACACGAGTTAACAGATGGACTAACGTAGGTCACACTTTTAAAAGTTCATGATTAAAATGATAATTTAAATTTATTAGATAGTAAGTTGGCACTAATGCAAAATTTAAGAGACTCCAATGAATATTTACTCTTAATTTATTTTATTTTATTAAATTTGTTGCCTAGAAGTATTATTGGTTAAAAGATTGCCTATCCCAAAAATCATTTTTTATGGCCACCAATTGGTACTCCCATTATGGATTATGGTGCATCTCTCTAATCTTTCTCTATTATAATGAAAGAAATTCAATAATTATTTTTTTTGTTATTGATTTTAATTTTTATTTACTCAATAGAAAATAAAATTGTTAAAAGGGTAATTATATTGGAACCCCGAAAGAGATTAATTTCTTACACAAAAAGGTAAAGAGATACCTTTGGTAGTATCCAAAAATAATGAGATGTGTAGTTATGTGTATCAAAACATTAATATAATAATTATATAAACCACATATATAATGTATATAATTTTATTTTATCGTATATATATCCATATTTATTTTACAAACAATTATTACTATTATTTTGTTTAACATAACTATTGTTCGAGACATTCTTTTGTTTTTTTATACTAAAAATGCTACTTTTATGTTTTCCTTTCACAAATAATTACAATTATTTTTCATGATACAAAAATCTTTGTATTCTTCTCATATATATATATATATATAACTAGAGATTTATTGTGGACTATTTTATGAAGGATTTGTTTTGGTTCATATAAACACTTGCATTTCACATGATATTTAAGAGCTATTTCACTTAATACAAACCATATATTTTTTCATGATATGTAAAAACTCATGATTTATTGATGAATTAATCTCATATAAGAGACATTGTGTTTAGTACAATCACATGTACTTCATTTTATATTGTTACTATAATTTATTGATGAACTATTTTTATATAGTAGTTGTTATTATTTAAATTAAGAATATCTCTAATGAAGATGATTCATAATGTCTTTATATAATATAAGATATTAGAGTAAATTAATTATTTTTTGTAAATTGTGTATGCATTACATTCATCATTTCAAATGATACGTCAAATTAGACTCGTCCTATAACATGTTTTTATAAATTCTCAAGCAAAGAAAATATCATGTATATTTTATTATTCAAATTTGGTTATTTAGAATTATATTATACTTGCTATTTTGATAATGAACATTTATAACATTTAAAATGCACATTCTCTTTTCAACATAGAGGGCACACATGATTGTATATAAACTCATGATTGAAGTATATTTTCCAATGTCTAGTGTTATATTGAATAAGAGAATATGATGAGATTGAGCACATAAGAACACATCTTATTGTCTGAAAAAGACGAAGAAAATTCATACTATATGAAGAAGGACAAAATTTTCAAAAATTATTCATAAGTGATGGAAGGTAAAATCAATTAATCGATTAACACATAAGTATAATGGAAAGCCCAATTACCCATATGTTTTCTTCTTTCTTAAGTTTTCTTGTTTTTTCTTCTTTTATTTCTCTGATTTTTCTCATATTGAAGAAGATGAATTAGTTGGGCTGTGTCTTTTAATTTTGTTGTTTCTTTTATTTTTCTACTCTTTTATTTTGTTGTTGGGTCTTTTCTTCTAAACCCAATAGACATATACTTTGGTAGTTATGTTTTTTTGTTTTTTCCTTTTTGGTTAGTTAGTTTTAGGCAATTAGTTAGGCTTTCCTTTTATAAAAGGATCATTTTCCTGTGTTTTTGTATCAAATTCCTATTCAATCAGTGAAAGAAGAAGTTATTTATCTCTACCTTGTCCCCGATTTCTAACTGAGAAAATACAGAAAAAATAGAAGAACAAAATTTTAAAAAAGTACTCATAAGTGATGGAAGGTTAAATCGATTAATCGATTAACACATAAGTATAATGGAAAACCCGATTACAATTATCTCATTACAAAAGTATATCTTACATTCATCTTTGAGGTAGACTCTATGACACTACTGAGCATTCTAAGGTTAATATACCATCGATTAAGACCATATTCAACTACTTGAATGTCGGTTTCAGAATATCAAATTACAATATTGTCATTTTATCCATATAACATACTTCAAAGAAAAATAAATATTTTTAATAGAAGTTTGTAAGGTTCACCTACTAAACTTTTTGTAAACAGTTCTTTTTATAAGTTTGTAAGCTTGATGAGTAAAATTGTGGAAATAATATCTTCTAACTAAATTAACACTATGTGGATGTTATTTTATTTGTGCGACTATAGTATTTGGAAAAAAAACACTATATTTCTAATAACTTAGTGTTGGTAACCTAGGTCAAGTCTTTCAAAACTCATTTTATATTTTATTTCACAAGCTCCATCAACTTCACCTGTCAAGCTCCTAATACTTAGAGCATTGTACAATGTTCTAAATATTAAGAGCAATCATATTTGTTGTTCTTAATGAAATCAACATATTTTTACTTTATTCTCCACTCAATTGATCTTATTTTTTTACCTTTGTTTTTAAATAAGAATAATTCTTGATTGTTCTTAGCCAAATGAAAATGAAAGATAGATATTGTGAGAAAATGTAGATGTTATAGTATCCAAATAAGAATAAGAATGATATTTGTCAATTGTCATTATGAAAAAAAAAATGTATTTGTTTTTATTCCATGAGGAGTTATAATAAATTATAAGATAATATATGTGACCCAAATAAGAATGAAGATGTTATTTGATGATAGAGATACTCATACTATATTAGAATCTATATTTTTGGTGAATACTAAATAGTATATATTTGCTACTCTGAATTTGTAGCTTAGCATGAGATATCATTTCCAGCGTGAATGTTACATATATTGTTTTTCCGCGGGTTACGGAATTAAAAAAACAAAATCTGTATTTGATAACAATATTTTTTAATTGATGCATATATTAATTAATGTTGTATTTCAAAAATTATTTTTAGCTTAATAACAATAAAAATCTCCACTGACTAATTTTATACATTAGTGACAAAATTGCCATAAAACAATCTTTAATATATATATATATATTATTACTGTAATTAGAAGTGATAAAGTTATCCAGAATCTATAATTCATCCAAGTTAAATTCATCTAAATTCACCTGTTAGAACTAATGGATTTAAATGAATATTGTTGATAATAGATGAATTCACCATTATATCCAATTAAACCGCATACCATTAAAGTTAGATATTCATATATTTTATACTAATATTAATGTTGAAAAATCAATAAACAAGACAATAATTTTTTTATTTATACCACTTGTTAAAAATGTATATTTTAGACCATGTTTTAGATGTATAAAAAATGCATCAGCTGTGTGCATGATAATTCATATAAATATTTTGGTAATTTTTTTAAACAAAAATCAGCTGGTATAACCGTTATTGTTCAATTGAAAACTGGTCAGTGTGACCAGTTTTTACCAATAAAATTGCAGAATTGAAATAAATGTTGTATTGTAGTATTAAGACCGATTCACCTGTTTACCGATTGAACCGGCTAGCACGAACCAGTTTTGATACTAATGATGTAAACTACTATCTTCCTAATAAAATGATTCCTTCACCAATATTATCATTTTATCAAAGCATTCTTTCAAAAATATTCAACCAGGATTAATATAACATTTTGTGTCATGATTGAGCACAAGAAAAATGCATAATTACATAATACAATATTTCTGATCTCATTTACACTATTATCTTTCAGTGGTTTCACATGTAAATTTAAATATTGAGATTTATTTAATTTTTTTAAATTGATTTTTAAAAATGTTTTATTAAATAATAAATTTTAAAATGATTTTTTCCTTCAAAAAAAATGAATTGGATATTCAATCATCTAATTCATTAAAATATATATATTGATGAAATTGATATATTAGAATCCATTTGATATAAGCGAATTGAATAATTTAGAATGTAATTTTATGGATTTATATGGATTGGTGGATGATTTTCCATTATGATCCAAATTTATATCCAGCCAAATCCAACCAATTGCCACCCCTACCATAATATTTTTGACATATAACACATTTAAGACTCAAAATAATTAGGAATCACAATGTGCTCTACTCATATTGCTCACTTATGTCAATACTTACATCAATTTTGAGGGTTCACGTATTCACAAATCTAAGGATAAATTTCCTCTAAAAATAGGTTGAAAAATATATTCTACATCCTAATTATTTATTAGTAGAATCTAATATTTTGAATTAATGAGTATATTTCAATTATTAGTTTTTCATTAAAACATAACTTTTTCCCACCATTTCTTAAAAAATATCTAACAAATTTTCATATTATTTATATATTTTATAATAGTGATAATATATTTTATAATAGTGAATGTATATAATTTACTACATAAATAATAAAAATAGGCCATTTTAATTGTTTTTGGATGTTTTTTTAGCATTGTTAAAGATATTCTTCTATATTATATATCTGACCCTCTAAATAAACGTTGTTTTAAGATTAAATTCTTGATCTTTTAATCTTTATAAGAATTGTAAGTACATTTTTTGACATTAATGACACCGGTAGAAAGAGGGTAGGAGAAAATAATAAAAAAGAAGATAGAAAAAAAAGGATGGTTGAATGAAATTTTAAATTAAGAGCTAAACAGATACCCTTTTGCTGAGAGAACTGTGAAGTACTTTAGTATCAAGAAAGTGAAACCCTAAGAAAGCCACTACCTCCCTCTCTCTCTCTCTCTCTCTCTCTCAATCCATCAATGGCGGTTGACATTTCCGGCGAGCGCCAATCTGGTCAAGACGTTCGCACTCAAAATGGTACCACTCTTCATTCACTCTCTCTTTTACTCAATTTAACGATTTCATATATTTATTACGATCTCTGATATTCCAAATCGCTGTGTTGAATAACAGTTGTAGCATGTCAAGCAGTTGCTAACATTGTCAAAACATCGTTAGGTCCTGTTGGCCTTGACAAGGTTCTGTAACCGCTCCTTCATGTTTTATTTTGAATGAGTTAAGTGAATGTGTATAATGTATAACTAACGTTGTTGAAATCGTAGTTCAGATGCTTGTTGATGACATTGGTGATGTTACTATCACCAATGATGGTGCAACTATACTTAGGATGTTGGAAGTTGAACATCCTGCTGCTAAGGTGTTGGTTGAACTCGCCGAGCTTCAAGACCGCGAAGTTGGAGATGGAACTACTTCGGTTGTCATTGTTGCGGCTGAGCTTCTTAAAAGAGCTAATGATCTTGTTAGGAATAAGATCCATCCTACTTCTATTATCAGTGGATATAGAGTATGGAACTAGCTATCACTTTTTTCTAATTTACATGTTTTGTGTTTGTTTACAAACTCTGTTTATTATTAATTCCTGTTGATTATTATTCAATATAGCTTGCGATGCGAGAAGCTTGTAGATATGTCGAAGAAAAGCTATCTGAAAAGGTAAGCTTTTTACTTACCAAAATTTTTAGTGTAATATTGTAAAGAGGGCGAGCCATGATGCAACGTACCTCATGACATGGAGGTCATAGATTCAAATCTTTGAAACAGTTTATTTGCTTGCGATGGTAAGATTGGGGACATCTAACCTCCACAGATTCCACTAGGTGGGAGTCTTGTACATTGGGCTGCTTTTTTTTATTTTAATAAATCCAATTTTTGTCTTAGTAAGACTGTTCTATTGAATTTTAGGTTGACAAGCTCGGAAGGGAACCACTAATTAACTGTGCCAAGACAAGCATGTCCTCTAAGCTGATAGCTGGTGATAGTGACTTCTTTGCCAATTTGGTATGTTTTGTAATTTCAGAAACTTTATTTTGAATGTTGAGAGTTTGCATCAGTTGAAATCGATGCACACCATATTCTGCAAAGTGTAGTTAGTAGTTCATATCCAATTGGATAAGAGCTAACTCTGACTCTGTCTTGTGTCTCAATCTTTACGCTGGTTGAATGTGTGAAGTTCTTTATTGTAGCAATCAAACTATCGTATGAGAGATTTTCACATATACTTTCAAGGATGCTTCTTGGGTCTAATACTTTCTTATTATGTTTCATGTAATATTAAAATGTACTTTACTTTCTTATTTGTTCCTTTTGTTATCTGAGCTGATTTTTTTCTTATCATAATTATTGGTATTAGTGCTGTCTTTAGCGTAAAACTTGTATTATGGAAACCTCATGCATGATTATAGGAGAGTATTTAAAACCAAATGACCAATACCAAAGCAAATCTTCTAACTGAGGGTTTCCTTGAAAATCAGAACATATAAACTTGATTGAAAATTATGAATGTTTTGTAATTCATTACATCATTGCTTAGTTGAGGCAAATTTTCTCAGGTGCTTTGTTTTGTATATTGGACTTTATCTTTTTGCTGAACTGAATGGTCACAGACTAAATTTTCTAGCTATAGACCATGTAATTGTCGAAAGCAGTTTCCTTTTCATTATGTAGGCTTATTGTTCTGTTTTGATGTTATTGGTTTGTTACAAACAGGATGCAAACAGCTGTTTTTGTATGAGTTTTGTGGCCATGGACATAGGTATTCGTTATTTTTTAAATTCTGAAAGTGACTTCTTTGTGCAATTTAACAGGTTGTAGATGCAGTGCTAGCTGTGAAGATGACCAATGCTCGTGGTGAAGTTAAATACCCTATCAAGGTTGGTAGTAGAATTTTGTTGATCTTGTTTACCTTAAGGTTTTCTTTCTGAATGAAAGATGCCAATTATGAGCAATATGTCTTTGCTGAGCATCTGTTACACATACGCCAGTTTTGCTTTGACAATCATGGACTTTGAATGTATATTTCTGTTTTCTTATGCAACCCATGGTCCAGGGAATCAATATATTGAAAGCTCATGGAAAAAGTGCTAGAGAAAGCTTTCTGATGAATGGTTATGCTCTAAATACTGGCCGTGCTGCTCAAGGAATGCCTCTTAGGGTTGCCCCTGCAAAAATTGCATGTCTTGATTTCAATCTTCAGAAGACAAAAATGCAGTTGGGCATTCAAGTACTAGTCAATGATCCTAGGGAGCTTGAGAAAATTCGTCAAAGGTACTGTCAATATGATCTTATGACTTCCTTATCTTTATTTTAAGGAACTTGAGATATTTTCTTTGATTCACTTTCCTGCAATATTATGATGAAAAAAATCTACTCTCTTATTGAAAGTGTTAGAAATAGCACATGTATTTATCTAGGAGTGTCATAAATCGATTCACTTTGATTAGGAATTAACAAGCTATTATTCTATTCCTCTTTGGTAACCCTATTTTGTATTATAAATACCAAGCATGCTATGCGTTGTACACACAATTACCAAACCTAATAGTATATTATATGGTATTAGTAGCATAGGTTAGGATTCACATATCCTTCTTTCTTCACAGCCGACCCTAGCAGCCCTGGCAACTACCATCACATTCTCTTTTTGCACGTACACATATATAAAATGAAAGTTCTCCAAGAGACTCAATGCTTGAAAATAATCTAATTGTGTAATCTCATCTTATATTTTTCTGGGTTTAGAATGTTGCTTTAAATATTTCTGAACATCTCTCCTTCACTGTCATCTAGCTGTAGTACTAGTATAATATTTTAACAAATGATCAATCATCACAGAGAGGCTGACATGACAAAGGAGCGTATTGAAAAACTTCTGAAAGCTGGAGCCAATGTTGTTCTGACCACTAAAGGAATTGATGACATGGCACTGAAGGTATGTTTCTTATTTCTTTTTGTACTTATGACCACTAAAGAGCCTTTAGTTATGATTTTACTATTTAATATGCTGTATCTCATTCATACTGTAAATCTTTTGTTTTCAGTACTTTGTTGAGGCTGGAGCAATAGCTGTAAGACGAGTGCGAAAAGAGGATATGCGTCATGTTGCCAAGGCCACTGGTGCAACGATGGTAGGCCATTGCATAATTTAAGCTTATTCATGTAAACTGCAATGTAAGTTATTAACTTGGTAGTGAATTTGGATAATTATTATCCTCTACTTTGTGAGTACACAACACTTCTTTTTTCTCTCCTATACTTTACTATAGTAGTAGCTCAAAAATTTATTGATAATTGCATGGGTTTGGATGGAACACAATATATATTTGTTTCCATGCATTTTAACTTTTGACGTTTCATGAAAGCTACCTGCTTATTTTTTAATTTTTTTATTTATAAATTTGCCAACTCTAGAAACCATTCTGCAATTTGAAATCTGAACACTGTTTACATCTTCTTAATGTCAAGTATATATTGAGTAACTAATGCACTCTTCCTTGTCTAAGGGCTGGGTTGGATGCTTTATTTTCATCTTAGGCTGTATTTTTGTTTTGGTATTACTGGTCATAGAAAGGCCTCTACTTTCACTGTGTACAAGTTTTCTAAGATTTTTGAGAGGGACTCCTTATATCCATGAGAGGATTAGTTATCTAGTGATGAGGATGGTGTTTTAGTAACATTGTTTTGTTGCAAACATCCTTTTTCAGATGTTGCTTCTTTTGCTTAGAACCTCTAGATGGTCAAAATTGCAGTGTTGTTTCTTTTTCAGATGTTGTTTTAGTAATTTATGAAATGCATTTTATACATATGTGGAAGACATTCATAAAACTTTTCTTCATTCCATGACTTAAACTTCTTTGCTGGTCCTTAGAACTGCGCATCATATCCATGTCATAGCAATTAAATAAACCGCAGAGTTGTTTAAGAATGCTGTTTGTTGCTCTATTGGGACTCACCTTTTCTCTTCACCAACTCAATTTTAACTACACTCTCTTTATTCACCTTTTTGTCATGCAACAACTATCTTTTGTTTAGCATACCTTTTCCACTTTTTATTAGCTCACTTGATTTTTACTGTGATTGTTGATGCAGGTCTCAACATTTGCTGATATGGAAGGGGAGGAAACATTTGAACCATCGTTTCTTGGAACTGCAGAAGAGGTTGTTGAGGAGCGTATATCTGATGATGCTGTAGTGATGATCAAAGGGACGAAAAATTCAAGTGCTGTAAGTGACTGGGATTGAATTGCGGGGTTTCATGTTTTTTCTCCCTATTTTGTTGTTGGCCTCTGTTTTTTAGGAGGATCACTTATCCTCAAGGTTGTCAAACTCGTGAGTTTAAGTAAAAACGTGAAGCCTTAGTAATTTTGACTTGTAAACACCCAAGTGTTTAAATATCTAAAAAATATTATTTAAAACATTTTCTATGACCTAATTCCCTAAAGTCATACTCAAAGCTATTATTAAACAACAACAACAACCAAGCCTTAGTCCCACTAGTTGGGGTCGGCTACTTGGGTCGAACTGTGCCATATTGATATATCATAAATCATGTCCATTGATAAAGCACCAATCTCTAAATCTTTCCTAATCGTTTCACCAATGGTTTTTCTTGGTATTCCATGTCTCTAAAAATTGGATTAACCTCTATTTGATCTACTCTCCTACCAGGGCTTCTAGCGATCTCCTTCGTGCATGCCCAAACCACATAAGGCACGTTTCTACTATGCTTTCTACAATAGGAGTTACTCAAACTTTCTCCCTAATACTTTCATTCCTATTTTTATCTTGTCTATTTTGTCCACTGAAGCACTTATCCAACACACATTCTCATCTCCGCTACATGAACTTTATTCTATTGTTATTTTACTGCTCAACATTCAGTCCCATATAACAGTGAGTCTTATCACAGTGTGGTAAAATTTCTCCTTAAGTTTGAGTGACACATTTCTATCACATGACAATTGATGCACCACCCTTTCATACCCCTCTTGAATCTTATGGTTTACATTTCAATTTTTCTGTTGTGTTGTATGATTGACCCAAGATACATAAATCTAGTGACTTGGGATATCTTATGTTCTCCAATCATTACCTCTACAATATGGTTTGTCATTCTCGTGCTAAACTTACACTCCATATACTCCCTCTTACTTCAATATACGAAATTCATGTGCTTCTAAAGCTTGTCTCAACATATCTGGCTTCCCATTTAATTATCCTATCGATTATCCAATTAGGACAATATCATATGCAAGAAGCATGCATTATGGAACCAATTCTTGGATATGCTCAGTATTTGCATCCAAAACCATTATTGAACATTCTAATTTAATGTCAAGGCAAGTGATAATATAAAGTGTAATCATAAATTAATATTTGACGCCAATTGATATATGGTCCTTAGTGGAGCACTTATTTTATTTTGTACTTTAATACAACAATACATAAATAATAGGAAACGGAAAAGACAGCTTTATAGTTCTATTATATATTGTAACATATATGTAATTAAACCTACTGTAGTGAGAGAGAATTATTTTGAGACCAAATCAATGTGTAAATGTAGGATTTGAACTTGAGAATCAACTCTGGAGCATATCAATTTAGTATAGTTTACTTGAACCAGCACGAGTTTACCATAAAGATATTTTAAATGAGTCTAATAACCATGCTTATCCTAGTATATACTTCTATGCCTCTTTTATCTTAATAAGTTTTCTCAAAGAAGAAAGCTAATGTGTCCTAAAAGTGATTCCAGGGCAGAAAACTCCCTACCATATTCATTATAAAAACAGTGGAAACTCCATGAAAATCTGGAATCTTGAACACTGGAAACTGTGGATGAGTGTTACGCAAGGAAGAAAGATGATAATAATGTTGGGAAGCATATTCCATTTAGCATTTTTCTCACCATTTTTCAGAAATAACTGTTGCATTCTGTTGCACATTGTGGATAACATACATTTCTGTTATTCTTTTATAGGTCTCTTTGATTCTCAGAGGTGCTAATGACTACATGCTTGATGAGATGGATAGAGCTCTGCATGATGCACTGTCAATTGTCAAGAGAACTCTTGAATCAAATACGGTAAGCTGCATTCTTTAGCTTTCAGTCCTACTTCGGTTAAAGTTTATCATGTTTCTTTAATTTTCAGTTTTTGAAATGATAATGCTTAGAAGTATGAAAACAAATTGGTGAATTTTTGAGTAACTATTTTCATTTCAGTTTCTAGGTATAATTTATCGTTGTTATTTTATGGTTGGCTTTTTGTAACTTGGGCATGATCTTGTGATGTTGCATGTTTGCATAGTTGATCATCTTACTAGAATAGGCTCATTTTGAAGTTCATACTATCTTGTGAGTGTATTATTGTAACTAACAGTGATGAGGAAATATATTGTCTGGCTTAAATAGACAAAATAAAAGATGATATGTAAAATCAAATGATTCTACTTTTTCTCCTTTTTGTTGTCACTATGGGTCATCTTAAATGGTGGGACTGCAGTTTGAGGACAAAGTTTGGTAGGAACCCAGCCGATATAGGACAGATAGAGTTTGTGGCTTCTTTTTTGTAAACAATTTCCTATTTCATCTGCTTTTTGTATACCTGATTTTGCAATGTATAACATTCAGGTGGTAGCTGGTGGAGGTGCTGTTGAAGCTGCATTATCAGTTTATTTGGAGTACCTTGCTACAACATTAGGTTCCCGTGAGCAGTTGGCTATAGCAGAGTTCGCTGAATCTCTGTTAATCATTCCAAAGGTAACAGATAAGCTAACTGCTGAAGATTTTAGGTCATCAGGCTATTTTAAATATAACTAGGAATTTAAGATAGTGTTAAGTTTAATCCTCAACCCCAGTCCAAAATTAGATTTTTCAGTTGTATAGTGGTGTAGCTTTAGTTTAGTGGGCTTCAAGGTGGTGGGGCTCATTTAGAGGTATAAAAAGCAACCAAGTAAGCTTTTGGCCCATTGTTTAACTGCTTCATCTTTGATAACCTGTGATTCTTTAATACATCTGTTTTAGTTTCTATCATATTAGCCCTAAAAATAATTGATGACACTTATGTGTTGCAGGTTCTTGCTGTCAATGCTGCTAAGGATGCTACTGAGCTGGTTGCAAAATTACGGGCCTACCACCATACAGCACAAACTAAAGCTGATAAGAAAAAACTATCAAGGTATTTACTCACTAGTCACTAGTAAATAGTTATAATTTCCTTAGCTTTGTTATTCAATACTTGTAAGGTTTATGTCAGTGTGTTGAATTTATCATTGTTCTCATATCATATATTCTTCAACACATGTACCTGCTATCTGGTTATCTATGGATATTGGGTAGGATTTAGGGATAGGAAATCTAGATTCTGGATGAATACAGATTTGACCTTGTAGAGGGTGAGCCTCGACACAATGGTAAGGTTGTTTGCCTTGTGACCTTGTAGATCATGGGTTCAATCCTAGAAACAACATAGGCTGGCGTGCATCTAGCCTTCCATACCCCAATAGTTGGGGCCTCGTGCATTGGACTGTTTTTATTTGTAGATTTGACCTTGTATTGCCTGGTTTTTGTCTGATATCCAATATCAACCAATACATTATAGAGTAATTACCCATTTTAGTCCCTCATGTTTTTCGACCTTACCAGTTTGGTCCTTCAAAAATTAAAAAACCCAAAATGGTCCTCAGAAATTTCAAATGTGGATCAAATTAGTCCCTTTTAGGGTCAAATTAGTCCCCTACCAAATGTTTTAAAACATGCTAAAAAAGACTAATTTAACTCGCATTTGAAAATTTTGTGGATCATTTTGGGTTTTTCAATTTTTGAGGGACCAAACTGGTAAGGTCGAAAAATATGAGGGATTGAAATGAGTATTTACTCTACAAAACTATAACTCCTCAACCATTTTCACATGAAGCTACCAATATGATTTTGTGATATCATGTGCCAAATTCTGGGTTGCTTGATTAGATGCAAGTGTGATTCTATTCCCTTATGGAAATGCAATGGCAGAAATTAGAGAGAAACTTATTTTTGTGTGTAAGTACATAGTAATATTCAATTCCTTTTAATTTCATTGAAAATTAACCACTTATTTTTGTTTGGTTCCCCCATTTTTATTCAGAATGGGTTTGGACCTTTACGAAGGAAAAGTTAGAGACAATTTGGAAGCTGGGGTCATTGAGCCTGCAATGAGCAAAATCAAAATTATTCAGGTAAATATTTAGTTTTAACATATAATCTCTAGTCGTCTTCACGGAACAAATTCCTCTTATACACAGCTTTTCTGAGCAAAATTGTTTTCTACTGCTGTTTACCAGTTTGCAACTGAAGCTGCTATTACTATCCTTCGAATTGATGACATGATCAAGCTTGTCAAAGATGAAAGTCAAGGAGAGGAATAGTGCGTAAACAGTTCGAAACTGAAGGAGGGCTTGTGCTGGCTGTTACTGATTTTGAAAAGGGCATTTACATTTTATCTTCATTGCCCTTGATTGCCTTTAAGGGAAAACATTTCAAATCTGTCTGAAAGTGGTGTTTATTTTTGTTTAATCTTATGAATTTATATTCCAAGAAATCTGCAGCTAATATTTTAGACAGGGCTACAAAAGAAAATCTATTGTTTTGGGCAGTTGAATAGCAGCATTGTGTTTCATGCATTTGCTGGTTTCTGGTGTGCATATGATTTTGCTAGGTAGTGTTTTGTTTGTGGAATTTGGGTGTTTAGTTGGTAGTTTACTTGAGGAATTTCTAATGTAACCTAAATACGTGGATAACTAGTTTTGTGATGCTAGTTTTTTTAATATGGATTATATGATGACAATATTGTGTCTTGTAACTAGTTGTGATTCATAATTTGATGCAATGAGTTTCCACGTTTTATTAAAAAAATTGCAGAAAGCTAAAAGAAAAGAGGTTTATAATGTTTTTGTGGAAAATGTTAATCTCAGCCGATAAAAGGTCTAAATGTGTAGTTTGTCTTGGGAAAATGCGAATTATAACTTTGAGAAGCAGTAAACCTAAACATAATACACATTTACCTTATTCAGACTCTTTATTAGGTTAACATATAACTTAAAAGGCATAATGTTTGTACTTGAATAATCTTAGAGGCGTTCTTTCTAATGTATTCTATGTTGCCCATTCATAAGAGACTGTTGGTGCAAATATGGAACATTTATACATAATGGATGCTTTTACTTCACTAACAAGCCAAATACAAAGGGGAAAAAAATGAGAAATCTGGTGGGGGCTTATACATTATTTTTTTCAAATGATTGAAAAAGCATAATAAAATAATGAGAATAAAATATATCTTGAGTAACTTATCTTATCTCGCTAATAAAAGTAGACATGTATATCCTTTTTTTAGTTTTATAAATATTTTTGTAGAAAATAATTAAATATAACACATATTATGATTGTAGTGGATAATTTATCTTTTTATATCAAAATATCTTTTATTCTCTTAAATAATTATTTTAATTAGGAGCGGGGAAAATGAGTAATAATGAAAAATAAAATAAGTCTACACGAAATATGCATTGTTACTTGTTAGGTGCAAGCTAGCTTATTTAGTGGACATATCAGACATGTAATAAAATTTTATTTACATCTCCTAAAAATTTTATTTACACTGTAAATTTTTTATCCAATATCATTATATTATACACTTTTCATATTTAATTAGAGTTTAATATTTATGCACAGATAGTGTAACATTTTTTACACTATTGACATATTATCTACTATTGATTTGTATTACTTTTGTTTGAGAGTCCATGATGATTAAAATATGAAAGGTAAATAATGGACTGTCAGTGTACAAAACACTTACATTATGTATACATATTAACTCCATTTAATTATTATTGACTATTATGAAAAAGTAATACAAATGAATAAAAAATAATGTATCACTATAATAACAGTAACAATGTATAAATATTACTCTCATTATTCATTATTCAATTATTTTAACCATATGGTATCAAAACCAATTCTATTACATGCAGTCAGCAAATTCGGTAAGAAAACACACACTACCTTGTGTCCCAAGGCAAAGCTCAAGCCCAACCTATATATATATATACATACATAGATATATATATATACATATATATACATACATATATATTATATATATATATATATATTCAGTGCATAGCTAGCTAATCACATATGAGGGACTAGTATTCAAAACAAAAGTAGCTTCATAAAAGAACATTTGAGTTTCTCCTTACACAATCAATAGATTTTAGCTTTAAAGTATGCATCCATTTGAAATTTTTATTAGCAAGGGGTTGATAAACATAGTAGAAGGGTGTGAAGAATACCAATTTATGAAGAAAGGTTTCTTAAAGGGAATGGGATTTATGGGGCATGCCACAACTTTGATGGCTCTTCATAAGAACAATGTTTCATGTAGTTTTGCAAGACAAGCTCGTTTAGATTGTTTTAGGATTTTCTCAAAGGCAGTGGGAATTAAAATTGGTAGTGATGCTAATGTCAAATATGCTTGGTATGGTGACTCATTGGATGAACTCATGGAGATTGTATCTTTTGGATTTAGTGGATGCAAAAATCATGATGATGGCCATGAATCTCATGGTGTTGGGATTTGCTTATTTTCTGCAAATTCTTCTATTGATAGGTAAGTATGGGATGATTAGAAATAGAGAGAAATCAAATAAGAACTTAATATTGTTTTCTACACGTGACTATAAAATTATATGCCTTATGATTGGAGATCTTAGTTTAAATTCTTGAAACCAAGGTTGTTAAAGCGTAGAGTCAACCTTGGAGCGGGAAGGGGTAGGATCGTAGAAGCGGTGGAGTGTAACACGAAGCGTAACTCTACTTAAGAAAACAGAGGAAAAAGATAGAAAAGAGTGGGTTGACATGACTTGTTAAAAAACAACAGTGACAGATGACATGGCTTGTTAAAAATCAGAGGGAAAAGATAGAAAAGAGTGGGTTGGAAAGGAGTAATGTTCTTGGGGAAGAAACAAAAAGATTTTGGGTGAAAAAGCACAGCCCTATTGTTGTTGTTGTGTGATTTGAGAAGAAGAGATGAATGAATGAAAAAATAATGCATATGATTTTTATAGAAATGGGCAAATGAATTTTTTTGATGAAATGTAAAGTTTTTACCATGTGGCAATAGCTGTGTAGAGAGATGAAAGGTTTATGAAGTTGGTGGCGGAAGATGAAAGGATTAGGTTTATTTTTATTTTGTAAAAACAAGTTGGGCTTAAAATAGGTTAAAATTGGGTATGGGCCAGACTGAGTCAAAACAAACCTGAAACTGCAAAAGGCATTTGAAACGGTTGTCTTATTCCTCAACTTGAAAAAGCGCAGCGATTCTGCGATTCTATGCTCCAACATGTCGCTCCGCCACGCTCTACATCTGGTTCGCTTTTCTACCCGTATCAACACAGTTTTCACCATGAAAAGCATTGAATTGTACGATCCAACGCTTTGAAGTGCGCTTTTGATAACCATGCTTGAAACAACCTATTAAAGTTTTAGATATTTACCCTATACAAACCCCACTAGATGGGAGCACGAGGCCTCTGCACCGAGTGGAACGTGACAATATTTGTAAAGTGGGTTTTATAAAAAAAAAATATTGTTAATTGGTGTTAGACATAAATCATTAAGTAAGACAAATCTAAATCATGTTTTATGAAAACTTTGGTGGCAAGCTATTTTTCTGCAACGCTCTGAAGTATCGTCACCGTAGTAGAGTTTAACCACTAAGTTTGGGATGGACTGATGTGGTTCCTCTATGCCTAGGAAACTAGAGTATGGAACCAAGTATAAAAGTATTGTTGAATGGAGTTCCAAATTTTACCTGATGGAGAATGGCTAAAGCTTTTATTGTTGTATTCTATGTTCTTTTATGACACCAACTTATTTCAAAGTAGTTTTATGAGAAAAAAGAGCTAAGAATTTGTTAGTTTCATTCACAATGCAATGTCTACAGTGGTAGATGAGCATGGATTTGAGGCATGTGCTTCTATGCAAAGTGATATTAGGAAATGTAGAAGTTGTTCCCGTTGGTTCGATTCAGAGCCAGTTCAATTCAAACCAATATGACACAAGTGTGAATGATATCTCTGATATGAGAAGACATATAATATGGACTTCTTTTATGAATTCACATATTTACCCTAATTACATTCTAAGTTTCAAGTATAATTATATGAAGGGTAAGTTTCAATACTATGCAATTCTTTGAATAAATTTATAACATGCACTTGAATTAATGATTGACAATGTATTTCTTGGTTTTGGTGCAGATCCACATATATATGGGGCACTAAAACCTCAATTGTTGTTTCCTAATCTAGTAGCAAGAGTTTCAAACCATTTGAAACCATCACAAATGTGCATGCTAGTTAAAAGCTACCGTGTTTACCAAGTAAGTAAACACTACTCTTAGTGAATAATTTCATGGTTCTTCTTTTGTGTTATTTGCACATGGATAGAGTCTTGGGTCATATTTTGTTACAAACCATATTTTGTTTCATATATTGTGTTGTATCAATGAAAATATGTCATGTTGATTAAAAAATTTAAAATTGTTGTTTTTGCTTTATTATTATTGACCTAATACAACATATGAGACGAGATATGAGACAACAAATCTCTTTTCATATCCACATGGTTTTGTTTATGTGATTTTTGGGTTTCTGAATTCTAACTAAGTACTTTTCCGTTCGGCAAATCCAAAAGTATTGGCAAGGTTTGACAGTTAAGTACATAAGATTTCCTTGGGCAACCTCGTACCTAGGACTATTGGATTCTTTATTGCATTGTAACCTCCCATGTCAAACCTTGCCAATACTTCTCACGCATACCTTCTTTGGAAAATGAAAATTCCATCTGGTCCATGTTTAACTTCTATTCCGAGAAAATGTCTCATCCTTTCCAAATCAGACATATCAAATTACAGCATCGCTGAATTTTTAAATTCATCACCTATGGCTCTATCATTCCCAGTAAAGATCAAATCATCAACATAAAGACTTGCTATTAATATCTTACCTCCTTGCGACTTTGTGAACAATATGTGTTCACTAAGACATTTCTCAAAACCTTCGCGCACAAAGTAAGCTTCAATTTTGTTGTACTAAGCTCGAGGCACCTGTTTAAGGCCATATAATGTCTTTCTTAGCATATAGACTTTCTCTTCTTCTCCTTTCTTTATGAATCCCTCAGGTTGCTGTACGAACACTTCCTCCTTGAGCTCCACGTGAAGTAAAGAACTTTTCACATCAAGTTAAAAAACTTCCCAACTAAATTGTGCAGCAATTGCGATTATCACACAGATGATATCAAGTCTTGCCACTGGAGCAAATACTTCAGTGTAATCTACTCCATGGCGTTGTGCATACCCTTTTGCCACCAGCCTTGCTTTGAGCTTCTCTACATCCCCATCTTCGTTAAGCATAGTTTTGAATACCCATTTAACTCCAATAGGTTTGACTCTTTTAGGCAATACAGTAAGTTCTCAAGTTTGATTCCTCTATATAGCTTCAATTTATGTTGACATTGCTTCTCTCCAATTTTTGCTCTTCATTGCTTCTTCAAACGAAATTGGAACATCCTCAGTCATCATCATCATTACATTCAGATTTTCTTATTCAGAAAATCCTTCTCCTGTTTCATAATCTACCATCCAATCTGGTGGTCTTCTTCCTCGTTCACCCCTCCCTTCATTCAATTCTCCATTATTATTTGGCTCATTAGAAGATGCAGGTGCCTATGTCGGACTGCTATTCAAATTGTTTGAGCTTGTTTCACCATTTTCCTTTTCATCTTGGTCATCATCTCCATCATTTTTATCCTTATATTCAACTTCAACTTGCAAACATAAGAAATTTTTCGGTTGCATAGAGGCTAACACATGAAATATTCTATTCTCACTCATGTTAGTTTGCATAATCAACCCATCATAGGATGAAATATTTTGCAAGTCCCATCCTGAATTAAAATGGCTAACCCTTCTCTTGAAGTTGTCCCATGCTTAATAAGTTGTTTTTGAGCTCAGGGACATTAGATATTACTTGAGTTATGTTTTTCAATTGCATCCTTATACTTCCTTTTTCTGTCACTACCATTCTCATATCATTCTCAAGCTTTATTGTCCTGCTGAAATCTTCTTCCAAATTCATAAACCATTCTTTGTTCTCTGTCATATGGTTATTGCAGCTCGATTCAAGCTACCATATCTCTTCTCTCTTTGTTTGAAAAGGTTCTTCATAGGACATCAATAAGATCTCTTCTTCTTCTTCTTCCAACTCAGCATAATTTTCATTCTTTTTCCAGCTAGGACACTCATATTGAAAGTGCCCCAACCTATGATATTTGAAACACTCAATATTAGCTATGTTTAGAAGTTGTCTCCCTCTACCTCTGCCATGTTCTCCTCTAAACACTCCCTGATCCATTCTTTTGCTTTATCTATCTTCTTGAGCCACTTTCAACACATTATTCCTCTTGATATCCCTACATTCTTTGTTCATGAACCAACAGACTACCATGCAACTCATCAGTGCTCAAAGAACTTAGATCATTTGACTCCTCTATTGAGCAAACAACATAATTGAACTTAGGCGTCAATAATCTATGTATCTTACTAACCATTGTACTCTGCTCCATTGTCTCACCATTTGATTTCATATTGTCACCAAAGTCAAGGTTCGTCCGAAAAAGTTGTCCACCTTTTCTCCTTATTTCATGGCAAGCAACTCAAACTCTCTTCTCAAGGTTTGAAGTTGTGCCCTTTTTACCTTTGTGGATCCTTGATACTTTTGTTTCATTGAATTCCAAATTGCCTTTGATGTCCCCTTGTCAAGAATTGTTTCGAGGATTTCTCTATCAATTGCCTAGAATAAGAAGTTCTTGACCTTAGATCTTTGAGTTTGGCCTCCTCCACGACCTTCCTCTGTGTTTCACTTGCTAATGTTGTCCCAATTGTCGTCATCATTGACCAATAATCATAATGATCATCGAACCTCGGAATGGATGATTGCACAAACTTATCTAAAATTGACATCTTATCCCTCTCTGTGTTTACTCACACTTCTTACACACACTCAATTACTCTATATCTCTTTGTGTTTAACTCACACTTCTTACACACACTCAATCACTATATATCAGGCCCCTTGCGGAACTCTGATATCAATTGTTAGAACTCATAAATTAAGGGATAGTAGAAAGAAGAAAGATTGTTTAGATTGTATTGATCAATTGAGACTATATATAGTCTTATTCAAAACAGAAAAAGAAACATAGCAGACCATATTTTCAATACCTATAATGTGACAACTAAAAAACCGAAAAACATTTTTATTCTCCTAATGACTAAGACAAAACGGCTGAAACGGCTAAATGCTAAATATTCCCAACATAGTTTGTATCACTCATTATTGTTTTGTCCAAAGCTCTTCCCTTTTCTTTTGGTATCCAACTACCATGCAAACCAAACGGATCCTTGAACCACAAGATGTTTTGTTGCCTTATATGGTGTCACCACATTGTGTTCTAGGTTTTTGTTTCAACCACAATGTCAATGATTATGAACTAGTGAGGCTTCACTCTTTTGAGGACATAGAAAATGCATGTTTGGATGATTCTCTTATCAAAATTTGTGGTTAAGAGTTGTAAAGTAATCAATAAAAACTGGTTTTGTGGAAATGTTGTGGTCCATGTTTGACTATGAATGGAACTTTATTTTGGACCGAGTACAATATCAAATTGGAGGGAAAGGGAACTTAATTTACCAAGATTGGGTTTCCCTTTAAGCCCAAGGGTTGTTCAGAAGATTATATCAAAGTTACAGTCTACAATGATTCACTTGATTTGTTTATTGCTTATTTGGTTAGGATGTTATTGCGAGTTGGTTTTCGGAGGATAATGAATGAAATTTTTTTTTTGAGAGTCATCACATATACTTCTGAAATGATTCTGAAGTCTTTCATTTTTTTTTTATTCTTCTCCAAAATTTAACCCAGATCCTTAGAGAATAGTAATATGGAACAACTCTTAGATTTGTGGGTATTTCATGATAAATACGAAGGAATTGAGTGTTGGATTAAGTTATATACTATAGGGGTGTTTTCAGGATTAGAGTGCCTAGTTGGTATTTGGAAAGATGAATTTCTTGTGGCAACACCTAAAGTTCTACAATGGTAGTTGAATCATAGCTTTGCTTGAGGAGGATGATCTTGGAACTAGATAGTGGAGGGACAAGTACCGGAAGAGATTATAACATGTGGTCATTAAAAAACATTAACGGTATAGATTTTAAATTATTTTTAAATAAAAAATTGTAAATCATGAAACTAATATTGATTTCAGCACTAGAGAAGACCTTAGCCCAATGATTTTGTAGCTGAATTTTCCTATAAAATGAGAGCTAGAATCTTTTGTAATTTTTGCTCATGAGCAACAACGTCACTCAATATAATGTATAATGAAAGACTAAAGACTACAATGAACTTTGTTTTCTATCTCTTATGTCATCTAAACCTATTATGAAGACATTATCATCTAGTTTAAGCATGCTTCAAAAATAGAGGAAGGGTACAGAATTTGCTTATTAACCAACAAAAAGTGAATTATAGCCTGTATGAAAAGGTTACAACATTGAGAGTTTAGCCTAGAATTTTGCAAAAGTTTAGGGCCAAAATAACAGAACTAGCCTAAATATTTCAGATAACTTGTTCTGTTGTATTTTTCCACCACTATATTTATAGACAATGTTTCTCTAATTTGAGGTTCTCTACAAAGTATGAGTGTATTTATCAGTAGGTTGTAGTGAATTAACATAATAACAATATTCATCATATTGTTTTCTAATTGGTGTACACGATTAAGAATTATAATTAATATGTCCTTTTTTATTTATGCAAGTATTTCTTAATTTACGTTTTATGTTTCTAGAATAATTATAGTCAATGCATTCCACTAGTTATCCTATTAAGTATCTAGGGGTAGAATTATAGAAAACATAGTTAACATTGGTGGTTTTATGTAAAGGGAAACAAAAAGGAACAATTTTTCTATTAAACAAATGATTAAAATGTGTAATCATCTGATTTTCGGTTGAATATCAGCTCTACAATTTAAGAAAAGATTGTGTTCAATTTTAATAGTAGAATCGATATTAAGGTCGAAAGTAAGTTTAACCTCTTCTTAAAAACCGTAAAGTCAATATTCAACCAAAGATCGAGTTACAAAAAATAATAGATGGAGTCTTAGAAACAAAACATGTATAAGTTTTTGAAATCTAAGCGGTAGAAGAAATATACTTTTTTATTATATACATTCTAGCCACACAGAAAATTTTCTTCTTCTAATTTAGTTAGAAGAATGTTGGCTTTCCCAAAAAAAAATGTTACACTCTCCAGGGTATGGTTTTCCCACCAATCACAGAATAAACTAAGAACATAGAGAAACCTTATATAGCAATTTCAGTAAAACCTATGAGTAATGAAATTCATATGTTCCATGCAGTCCTAAATAGCATGGCAAACCATAAACAAACCCATAACAAAAAATGAATGTAATGGGGTTATTAGAAGGATCCATTTTATGTGAAGCATTTTAGGCTAAGAGCCAAAAATTTCTTTGGGTTTTAGTATTGAGAACATAGCCTCCACTTTGACCTTTCCTTTGTACTCCAACACAAACGCATGAGCTGTTTTGGATCAAATACTCTGCTGTGTCTATCATTTTTGCTCCTTTCATAGATCCTCCTCCTCCTGAACGCTTATATCTGTAGCCATATACATTTAATCATTAGCCATCAACATGTTAACTTCACCACCGGTGACATGAAACTAAAAAAAGTGCGGCCTAGTACACGACTTGGAGAGACTATTTCTAGGATTTGAATTCGTGACCTTATAGTTATTAAGCATCAACCTTACTGTTGTGCTAAAAATTGTTATTTGAGGATATCTGGATAAAGAATGCAATTATTTATATTAGGTGAGAACCTCAGGTGAAGAACGTTGTAGTTTTGTGATTCTACATGTCTGCCCATATCCTTATCATTTTTATTTGACTCGTCCTCCACATGGAAGCCTCTAACCATTGAGGTATCCAATTATTATCGGGTATGAGAAGAGTGAAGAACACACAAATGAGATATCACGTCTTGAATCAAAATTTTAAGATAATGATTTCATGAATCTTTTCCATTTACGATGTCTTCCCTCATATCTAATGCGACAATTTACACTTAAATAAACTCAACAATATTCCTATACAATATAGTTTATACACACACAAAACCATATCATGCAATGTCAAATAGAGAGAAGAAACAAGATGATATAGGAAAGGCACAATGAATCTGAAAAATGTAGTTCCATGCAAAAAATAATAAAATAGTAGTATGAAGTAGAACATTACCCTAATAATGCAGAAGAAAAACTGCGTTTCTGACCTATAACTATAACATCAACCCCTTCATTGTTGCTATATAAAAGAATAGTAGAAGCTCTATCTTTACCATCCATATCCACCCTCAAAACACGTACTTTCATCTTAGGTTGAGAAACCCTACATGCATGCTTCATTTCTTCAAGAAAATCAACCTCTCCTTCTCCTGTTGCTGCTGCTGCTCCTCCTCCTCCAAGGTCCAATGATGCAGTGGTTGAGCTTCCTAGTGAAGGCATCTTTAGGAAGGTAGAGATCGTGTTTCGCCACGAACTCGGGTTCTCAACATGAAAGAGAATCAATTCATCTTGTTCAAGAACAGCATGTGATAGTGCATATTGTAATGCACCTGCTGATTCCCTTGTTGGATCAGCTACAACCATTACCTTACGTGCTTGTGTACCATTCCTGTTGTTATTATTTGCCATGTTTTTGTATCTTATTATTAACAACCACAACCAGGACCACGACCACGATTACGATATCTCGAACCAGCTTAGCCACCCTGGAGAGAGCTAAAGAGAACAAGGATCAAAAGTGAAATATAATAATATGAGAAGCTCATTTTTTTGTGAGGAGTTAATCTCATAGGAACAGCAAATAGTTAAATTTGTTAGTTCCAATTAGATGCTCCTTTGTTTTCCCTTACTATATTTAGTATGAAGTTGATATATCATTGAAACACCATCCTTGAGACTCGGTCAAATCCAATAGTATAGTCCTATATTGTCCATACTATTTATACATTGTAATTCTTATATGGACAAGAATATCATTTAGACTCTTGATACATGTACAACATAATTTTACAGCTTTCTCTTTACAATAGACAAATTATTTTTATCCCATTTAGTTTTCATCTTTTATACACACAATTCCTTTCTACAGGGTGTGTCCGGCCTAATTTATTTTCTAATGAGATTAAGGTTTGATTGTTGTTGTTTTTAGTATATTTGTCTGTTCACAAGACTTGTTGTTGAGCATTATAAGCATATGTGTCTTAAAAACACCCCTTGAATTTGATCTTGAAATGTTTGGCAATCTATCAATTTCATGTCTTGATTCAATGTTGTCATTATCATCTCTGTTCTTTGTTCTTGAGAAGGTGAATCTGGATGGATGGACTCTAGAGAGGAGTCTTTTAGTATCGACTGAGAAGTACTTGAACACGCTGGAGAGGTACCTGAAAATGTTCTCCAATGATCAAGTTAGTATGTGAAAGATAAGTAAAATATTAGAAAATAGTATCAAGAGATATATTAAGAGCTTGGAGAATAATAAGCAATAGATAAAAGTGAGAGAGTAAGTAAGTAAGTGGTTCAGTAAACTTCCTCAATAGGGAAATCCCTTATTTATAATGGTAAGATGAGAGGAATATTTCTTGTAGATGTTGTTGGTCTAGTCGACCAAATGGTTTGTCGGGTCTGTCACAAACAAGCGAAAGTTGTTTTACCATATGAGGTGGCTTTGGCAGATCTGTGTTGTCTAGTCATTGGTAGAACATCTCTTCGTGTTGTCTAGTCTTTTTGGTTCAAAGTCCGGGAGAGCTTAAGGACTATCTCTCTTATCCGGCTTATGAAGCTAACCATAATATTCTTTTTGGAGTGGGGTGGAACACTCTCTTTCTTTTGCATTCGTGAGTGATAAGACAAGAAGCTACACTCTCTGCATTTATGTACAAATTTTTTTGCCAGTGTTTGTCCTATACTTTAATCCTTTTGTAAATTCATGAATTGTCAAGTAAATATATCTTAGTGTAGTTAGTTAATAGCTGCTGCATCATTGTTCAAGCAACTTGGCTTCTTAGTAACCTTGTATTCTGCTATGATCAATTTGCATCAAAGTGAATACCTACTATTGGATATTGGTAACAAATTTAACCCTTTTCGGAATCTTACCAGGTGATTGTAACAACTTATATTCTGGTTTTTGGTTCAATCCTTAAATGAGTGAAAGCATTATATGCTTGGTTTGTTGGTGATATACTAAAAGGTGAATTTAACAACCTATAAGTAAATGATTATGATGTTCAACACTTCAACTATTTCAAGCAAGAGTTAAGGTAGGTTGCACAATACAAGTATCCAAATGTACTGAATGAACACATTTAAGTTTGAACATGTAGAACTCATTAGGTATTATTAAAAAACTAGCATCTATTGCATTCAAAATCCATGTTTATGTTGCATGATGATTTCTGACATGACCATATCTCCTATTTATATACAACTTTGAGGTTAGGAATATAGGCAGAATTTTCTAAACTAGCCTTCTGTCCACTATGATTCTTACCAATCATCTATTTTAGTGCAAACTTGATAATTTGAAGGTCCTTAATGTGATTTATTGTGTTCACTATAAATACAATAAAATAAAATGACATGCTAGTTGATATTAGATACAGGGTTCTCTATGGAAGAAAAAGCTAATATTGCAGAAAAACTTCCTACAAGAACCTATAAATCCTTTTTGGCTCCACCACTTTTGTGGCATTTATGATCAACTAACAGCCATATATAGATAAAAGGTGATGATAGTTTCAATACTAATGGTAAATCTTGCAAAAACTTCTGGAACACTTGGTGATTTCCAGCATATTATCATGTAACGAATGAATCGACCGGCATTGTTTCTCGTCTAGATGTAATTTGCTAGGTGAAATGAAGCCAAGCCACATATGAACAGCAGCAGCAAGGAACAAGAAGTAGATGTAGCAGCATCAGGGCTTTCAGTTGGTTCCGAACCATAGACGGTTGAGTCGCCGCCTGGCATTGTTGTACTTGGTGGAGTTGGAGACACAGGAGCTGGTGGACTTGGTGGGCTAACATATGGTGTTGGTGGGCCCAAGCTGCATTTTTGTGTTACATATTAGCATGCATATATAGGATTACATCTTTATGTTTTATTCATCATTATAGATACATGTAGTTGCTGCAAATTCTCACCTTAGTGTTTTTGCTGATGCATAGTGGCAGCTTCCACTACCTGCAATGATGTTAGATGTTATTTCCTAGTTTAAGGTAGAGAAGCACATATAATAGACACAATAAAGTAGGAATTTTTTTACAGTCCAATCCCATTAGAAACAAAGGAAAATTATGAAACAAATGAAGCATACAATCTTCAGATCACAAATGATGACATTAGTTTGGATTAAATTGGTGAGAAAGTCACTAAGCTATGTAGGCAAAGTTAACTCTGCCGCATCGCCTTCGAGATTTTGGATGAAAAGTTTCTTTTAACCATTTTTCTAAGGTACATAACTAATTTTATTTTGTATGTTTGATGAAATCCTTACTTGGATCATTGCTTGTAAGTGATGCTGTTCCTCCGAAAGCACAGCTGGTAGGTGCTGGATTCTTCTGGTAGTAGTCATTGAATGCATAAGAAGCATGATCGCGAAGAGTGTTCGGGTTGTAACATGTTGAACCTGGTTGAATTGGTGAGCAATCTGCACCTCCCCAGCCACAAGCATAGTCAAGAGCAACCTGTAGAGCAGTGTCTGAAGCTCCTTGGTTAGCAACACACCACTGACCACTCCCTGATGATGATGTTGTTGGTGTTGTAGGATTCGTATTCGGAGTTGTAGGATTCGTATTCGGAGTTGTTGTAGTTGGTGTTGTTGGGTTTTGTCCTAATGTATCAGGTGATTGAGGAGTTGTAGGGTTACCCTGATAAGGATTTTGAGTGTCTGGAGTTGTAGGGTTATTCCCTTGATAAGTATTTCCTGTGTCTGGTGTTCCTGTGTCTGGAGTTGTGGGGTTGATAATAGGAATATCATCTAACTGTGTACCTAATTCAGATGATGAGAATGTTCCCTTGTTTTCTTCATCAACTAATATTTTTGCTGTACATGTACCTGCAAAAGAAACCAACAAAGATCCTATAAACTCTTCTTTAGGACACAAGTCAAAAGAATTTGCTGAACTAATGTGTTCCACAGATTATGGGTATCCCCTCCTCCTATGGGTAAGGAACTAATCCTTTTCGGAGTGTGTGACTGCCCCTCTCAACAAGTGGCATTCCCGGAATCGAACCTTTGACCTTTTGGTCAACTTGAGATCTAACAGGGTCTTACACCACTAAACCAACTCTGTGTTGGTTGTGTTCCACAGATTAATGATCAATGAATGGTTGTGATGTACATAAGTTGTATAAACTCTTTCTAAAGTTATCATGAATTAATCCAAACTGCACATGATCAAGTTCATTGCAGTTGAATCTATAACTATGAATAACTATAACCTTAGAAATGGAAACTACCATTGATAATTCAGTGTACAACTCTTAATGGCTTCACTTATATAATCTTCAGAATCAAAAGCTGGTTTTGTTATAAATACTTAGGATAAAAAAACTATACTACATTATAGTCTTAATTATTATACCTGAACTGAAGAAAAGAAACAAGGAGAATAAGGTAAGGTGCCAACTTCTTGCACTCATTTCTGTAGTTTGTTTCTATGCTTGGATTTGATTGCTGATATTTCCTTCTAGATTAAGAGCAGTGTTTATGAGCTAAGATTTATTAAACAAGGGAAGCAACAGAAAAAGTTTTTTATTCATTTAATGTACATCTTTTATATATTTGTATATAATAAAAACTTGAAGAATCATAGCTTTCTTGGATCATGGAGAGAAGAAAGAATATAAGAAAACTTGAGAAAAGAGACATAGGATAGTTTATATTAGCAAGCAAGGGAAGGTACATAAACAAGTGAAAAAAGATGCATGGAGATTGAAAAGGCAAAAGCCTGATCTATTTGATATTAAATCTGATGCTTGAAGTTGCAACATATATATAAAGACTCACTCATGTTAGAACAATGCGCTATTATGAGAAATAAAACATTTAATATGGACCATAGGTTCTTATTTGAACGATCAAGATTAAAAGATTTATCCATATGACTATTATGTGACCAATAACTAACTTCTAATACTAACTGTCCATGATTGTTTGTAAGACTCAAATTTATTATTCTTAGTAAAAATTCCCTATATATATAGATAATGAATTTGATGGTGATATCTCTATCAGACTACAAGTTTCATTCTCTTTTTTGCTACTTTTTTTTAACAGTTTCATGGGACTTAAACAAAAGCCAATAGCCTATGCAGTGGTTTTGTGGCTTTTTCACTTTTCAGGGTATGTAATGAAGAATGTTGTCTACTTCTATTCTTTGTTATCATGCCATTTTCTTTCCCTTTCAGTAAATAGTTCCTCTGGAATGTTTTGGAATCATGATTCCTTTTTAAGAGACTCAAGTTATTTGATTATTGCCTTCTCCAATGCTCCAGTAAATCATGTCATTCTTAAGCCTTTCTCTTAGCTTAGTGTTTTAAGTTTTCTATTAAAATATACTTAAGTGCCTTCAATTCTCTCTCTTATAAAACATACTTGACACAAAGGAAGAAAAATAAAATTAGAAGGGGAAATAAAATAAAAAACACTTTAATACTCTTAGTACCGGACCTAAATTCTAACATGTGACACTTATAAATATTTAAGGATTCAAATTATTTTCTTATTTTTAAATTAAAAAATTAGAAAAAATAATAAAATCATGTCTGTCATTCCTTTATGTACATCTCATTCTCCTAATTATTGGGGTATGGGAAAGTTACATAGTCTAACCTAACAAACAAAGTTGTTTCTAGGAAGAGAAGAAGTGACCTAATACATGAAATTTTCACCTAATAGAATTTATGGATGATAAATATATACAATTTTATCTCCATAAATAAAGAAATTGTCTACAATATTTAAACATATGACCTTTTTACTACTAGGTAACAACCTTATTATACTGAATCTATACTATTATGTTTTGAGTCATAGAAAAAACTCAAATTTTATAAAACTGAATAAAACAAAACTATCAATGGAAACAACCATGAAGACAATATGAAAGACAAGTCATGATCGTAATCATATCAAACAAGGAGGTTACTGGAAGAGGAACCTTTAAAAATGCATTTATAAAACAAGTTTTGCTCTTATGATTGCTAGATGTACCAAAGAATCTAGTTAGTATCGTAGGACTGGGATCCTCTGTACAAAAAGTTGATGTCCACGTATCTTTATCCCATAACATTATATAAAATAGTATAAAATATTGATTTATTTTTTATAACTTTTTTTTAATTAAATAATGCATTCTGATTGGATTAGGATATTATTAACACCAATGGGATAGAAGATCTCCCTCCAGTATTGTTCCTACAAAATTTAAGCTTATTATTATTATTTTAAATCAAAATCTATAACAAGTCTTACTTATTGGAATTTCTGACAATTTATGGGTCACAAATATAATTCTATAATTGTGTTATGGCCATTATGTAATTAGACAAAATATAAAATGATCTTAAGTAATTAATTTGGTGGCTAAGGGCATATGTGTCATGAAATAATAATAAGTGTAGATACCTTCAGGCAATTTCTGATTTGATGAAGGGACTGAATCGGAATTATTGCAACTAAAGTAGTAACCACTTCGGGGTTACTTTTATGGGTTATGGTCCCCATTTGTAGAGCAACAGGTTTTCAGGTGTTAAGGTTAAGGAGAATAAGGTAGGATGAGAATAGTGTTATCCAGGATAGGATAACACTATCCACCCATCCATAAGGCTCATTAGGTATAAGGATGAGGTTTCTCCTCATAACATAAGGCTAAGGCATTTCTCTCCCTAAGCAACACTTTTCAGAAACTAAGGTATTCTCTCATTCCCCTCTAGAGAGAACTAAAGGAAAACCGTAAGGCGCTCTGTCATCTGGAAGATCATCTCACCCTCATACCTTCGAGATTCCGGAAATGGATCAATAAGGTATGTTCTTCATCTTCATCATGAACTCATTTGGGGTTTCTTCGGTCTGGACAATGGTTGTTCCATTTTGGTTTATGTATGGGCATAAACATTAGGTTATGAAAACAAAGTCATGTTCATAAGAACTTCCGCGTTTAATCTATGGATTTCGGATGGAGATATTCTCCAACAGAAGAAATATATATAACATACTTAAGGTGTCAATTAATACGAGATGACATGCATAAGTGATGTAACATAGAAAGGGGAGGCAAACCAATATAAGAATACCGGGAATTACATGACCTGTGAGGTCCTCCTTGTATTTTTGGGTGTTTTCTTTATTTTTGAGTGTGTAAATGTGGGGGATCTTGAGCATTTTTTATTAAGAGAGAATTCATCATTTACTAATCCATAATAATTTGATTGAATTCAAATATTTAACACATGTTTTTTAAATAGAATCTCTACATTTCTAGACTAATAAGTGCTTGTTAAGTCATTTAAAATATTTTTTTTATAAAAAACGAAAATTGGTGGATAGAAGTTAATTTTAAATAGTATCACATCATTGTTGACCCAATTAAGTGGTTATTAAACCATTTTTATTTTTACTTTAAAAAGAAAACGAAAATTCGAAGAGATAATTGACTTTGGGATGATATCTGATCATTATTGAGTGAATAAATGCTCATTAAACTATTTAAATTTAATTTTTTATATGAGTGAGAAATCCAAAATTATCATCTTTATCAAATTATTTTTCAAATAAAACTCTTTTATTCATTATCTATTTTATGAAATCATGTCTGATTAAAAACATTTTTATCAAAGTAATCTACTTTTATTATATATCTTTTAATATTTGTTATTATTTATTTATTTTTGTTTCAAAAGTATGGTAGACATAATTTGGTATTCACATTTTTATCCATATATTCTAGCTATCTTGGGGCTAGTAGAGCATTGAGAAGAAGTTGATGGATTTAATGTGAAAGATATGTATACATATGAGTGTGAAGTGTTATTGATGAATGTGGCGGTTGATTTTCATGAAGTGGAAAGTAATAAGAACAACTGATCATTGGTGTGCCTAGTATCCAACATATAAGAATAAAAGAAAGGGGAAAAGAAAAAAAAAAGGTATCACACATGAATTGACAAAATTAAAAAATTACAAGGGAAAGAGTTTTTCTCATATAACAATTGTTATATTCATATATGTATTTGGAATAAGGATAAAGTGGAGTATGAAATATATAGTTGAATGATTTTTTGGGTACCAAAAGTTTTGACTAACCAATTTGAGTCTCAATACTCAATTGGTTTCTTCGATTTTAACTTAAATTATATTTTTCTTCCCACCTTGAGCTATCTTCATTACAACAATGATGAAGACATTATGATTCATGTGTACATATTTCTACAAGGTGGTTGAGATTTTGTGTATAACCAAGGAAATGTATCTTTATAGTAAGTTCTTAAGTGAAACATTTACCCTAGAAACACTTGTGTGAATAGAGATAACTCTATTAGGAATATATACTGAACATTTTTATGCCTGTTTGTGAATAACACTATCATATTAGTTTATGCTCATATGTGAAAAGTGATCTTAGATTATGTTGTTTGTTGGTTGGAATGTTTGACTTGGTTCTTAACTCATGACATATACCGTATTTCATAGAGACCTATATTGTAGTAGCTATGCACCTTTCATATTGAGTTTGATGATGTAAATCTTTTTTTGTTATAAGTGTAATATTTCCTTATTAGTGACTAATATTCTTTAGTTAAAATAAATTTGAATTCACAAATTAATTACAAATGTCCTTATTGTGAATTTTGTCTTAAGTTGTTTATATTGCTAGGGATTAGAAATAAGTTGATTGAGGTTGTGGTAAGAACCTAATTTACAAAATATTTGATATTAAATAAGTATTCTATTTAATTGTGATGGTTTTATAAGAAATAGATTTATTTAATTTATGACTTGCTAAATCTTTCAAATAAAATGTAGATTGGTTTGAAATTAGAATAATTTATGAAGATTGAATTGGATATAGAAAATATTGGATTGAAATTGATTGTATAATCAGTGAAGCTCACAAACTAAAGTTATAAGAGCCTTGGAATTAAAATAAAAATATGAATTGTGATAGATCCAATGAAGCTCTATAAATAGAAGACTCAAAACATAATGAAGAAAACACATTTAGACAAAGCAAGAGTTAGACAAGAATATTGAAGAACACAACGTAGAGCTTAATATTATTGGAACTGGTTCACTTATGTTGAATGACAACCTTTATATGTTGAATATCATAACTGATTATAACGAAACCCTGAATGTGGAATCACATGGTACTAAGCGTAAGATTGAAAATAATAATTCAGGTGCATTATGGCACAAGCGCCTAGGTCACATTTCTCAAAAGAGAATTGAG
>NC_032009.1:32354455-32408530 GCF_001865875.1 Lupinus angustifolius | reverse complement strand
TGGGAACAAAGCCATGGTCATAAGGACTTCCGCATGCACTCTATGGATTTCGGATGGAGAAGGAATTTCTCCAACATTACTCACACTAAGCAGACATTGCTCCCACACAGCTATTTTTTTCTTTTGCAATACTTTGAGTTAGTTGTTCAAATAATACACATCAAGAGAAATAATTTTGTTGCTAGATGACAAAGTTTTTATGAAGATGGTGAAATCGATATAAATGACTTATTTTAGCCGAACATGACTAGGTGGTGTTTTAAAGCTCTATTGAGTATTGACTGACCCACGGGCTTCTGCTTGTATATGATAAAACGGGCAAAGCCTGCGGGCCAGCTTGTATAGCCCACAAATTTTTGTAGATATAAAAATTTTGTCTATTTGTTTGTTTGCTCACAATGTTCACATACATTTTTATTGGACAATGAGTGTGGCTGGTGGACATGTTCTAAGAGAAAAAATATGAAAAATTCAAACAATCTATGATATGATTTGATTTAATGTCTTAAAAAAATTGTAAAGTAATATAATTTGTTCAATTTCATATAAAATATCAAAGTTATTTTAAAAAATTATTCTCAACTACATTATTTAATTCTTTTTATTGTATTATATAAAATTGTTTTAAAACGGACAGGGCATGAAATTTTTGTCTCTTAAGACAATGCAAACATGTTTGCGCCCGTTTAAATTTTGCGGACATTTACCAGCATAGGCAAAAAAAGGTCAGGTGGCCCATTTTGTCATCTCTACTTGTGTTAGAGGTTCTAAGGATGCAAAATTACAAAAAGCAGCACAACTAAGTCGTGTTTACGGGTGCAACGTGGCGAAACATTTGTGGGTAATGTTTTTCCCATGTCCATACTCGTGATATTTGTGGGTACTCACGCGAATATCTAGTATGTTCGGGTACCCAACGATTTTTTAAATTTAAATATATATTTATATATTTTATAATAATTAATATATAAAGTTATTATTACCTAAATAATAAATATATGTACATTTAAATATATCATTATATTTTAATTAATAATAAATATATAATCTAAAAAATAAAGAAATATAATATAAATAAAAATAATAATTTATAAATATACGAGTATTCGCAGGTGGTATCATAATGTCTATTTTCACACCTACGCTATTTTTATGGCCACGTTTTAATGGATAGCTACTCTTTTTCTCATTCCTAATTATGTTATCACCTACAATCTATGTACTAGGATGTGGTGTGGCACATGGCCATGTGGGCGAGGCACCTCTTGAAGGCACTAATAAGAATAAGATCGCGTGTGGGTCCACAATCATGGATTAACACTTTTCTGCAGAATAAGTTATAAATTTGGATAAATATAAAGAGATTGATGTAGATAACTATTTATATATTTTGTAAACCTAATGACAAAAAAAAATACATATTTTTATTCAAGTTTCTAGGAATGTAAACAAATTCATTTTTATGTTTATCTATCTTCTCTCTATTCTCTTTTCTATTTGATAACCGTTCATATATATGTTATCTTCTAAAAAGGATTTATATTGTCCCAAGTTAAGAGGTAACTCCCTCCCTTGCTAACATCATTAGAGTAATTAAGATGATAATGAAAAATAATATACAAAATGCAAGCTTGAATAGTTTTGCAATTTCCATTTTCATCATAGACAATATAGTAATAGAGTTCTGCTCCAATAAAGTAACACTTCCTTGCCATTCATTTTACAAGCAACTAATAGGTATGATATGCTTTTAATCAAGAAAAGAAAGAAGGGGTATTTTACAATAAGAAAGATGAATAGTAACTAATTGAAAATATAACCACATTTTACTTAAATATATCACATTTTTATATCATTTAATCATTTTTAATATGAATGTAATATATATGCATTGTCAGTATAAAAATTTATACACAATTACTATTTTATCCACTATTCATTTAGATTACTTTTGTTTGAAGAAGAATTAAATATAGATGACTGATGATATAATGACAATGTATAAAATTCATGTACGGTTAATGCATACATATATATATTTTTTCCTATTTTAATATTTGTATATAATGTACAAAAGCTTATTGAGAGAAAAATGTATTTGTATCATTCATCCACATTCATGTTTAATTATCATTGACTCTTCAAAAAAAATATTAATACCGTGTATAAATTTTGACATTTAAAGTGGATATATGTTACATATTTTATAATAGTTTGAGTGAAAAATATTTTGCCACCTAAATTCAGCAAAGTGTATCTAGGTTCCTTATCCATTTACCTGAATTCAGTTCAAATCAAATAGCTAACTTGGCTCACACTCACTACCCCTCTCATTTTTTCTCTACTGCCAAATACATATAGGTAATTCACCATTTCTCTTTGTTTTTCTTAATTATCGGTTAACATTTTTTATTTCTTCTGCATAATGGGTATTTCATATTTATGTTTCTCTAACACATTAAATCATATCATACCCACTACTGTACCCCAAAAAATATATCATACCCACTATTTTAATTTACATAAACATATCATCAATTTCAAAATGGCCTCAACTTTCCCTTTGTTTCAAATGTTCTAATAGAAATCACTGTCACTATGTCTTCATTGTCTTGCTTTTTTCATGTTGAGTAGTTTCATTTGAAATTGACCTGTACTGCTTTTAAGAACCAAGACATGTAAATTGGATTCAGTATTTGATTTAGCACTTGTTTCATTATTTGATGTAGTTACATTAACTGATGTCTGTTCCTCTCTTCAACCTTGCTCCTAATCTCTCTGTTTCAAGGCTCTGCTTAGGTAAGTTCCACCTCATTGTCCATTTCAATAATTTCAAAGCTTTATTTCTTTAAGGGGCAGTTTGTTTAGTCTTAAAAAAGTGATTTTTCAAAAGTGTTTTTTTGAGAAACTGAAAAATATAGCTTCTACAAAAAAAGCTGAATTTAAGTTTTTTTTTGTAATAGCCCAACCAAACAAATGCTAATGTTTAAGTGATTTTGCAAAGGCTTAAACAAGTAGCACCTAACCAACGAGGTGTCGTTCTAGTGGTGTACGACCGCGTTGGGGCTCAAATATTCAATTACTGGGAGCGACATTTGTTGGGAGGGCAGTTTCGCATCCTGAGGGATTAGTTCTTTACGAGGGTCGAGGGATACCCTTGGTTATAGTGTTATTATACCAAAAAAAACAACAAGACCCTAAATTATGCTAAACTGATCTGAAACCACCTTTTGAATGCTCCCAGGAACCATGACTTTTGGGGAGCAGAACACTTTACCTCAGTCATTTCGCCTTCTTGATGAAGCCTTTGATGCTGGCATCAACTTCTTTGACTCTGCAGAAATGTATGGTACCACCTCTCCGTTCTCAACTATCCATATTTATATGTATCTTGTGATTTAAATGTCTGGTATTGTATTTGCGTTGCCATGCCACTGTAGGTATCCAGTGCCTCAGCGAGCTGAGACTCAGGGGAGGAGTGAAGAGTATCTTGGTCGATGGATTAGAGAAAGAAAAATCCCAAGGGATCGTGTTGTAGTTGCAACAAAGGTTGTCTATCTATGAATGCATTAAACTTAAAACGTCATGGTTTTTTGTTCAAGGGTCGGAGCCACAAAGAGTGGCTGGGAACTAAGGCTTTTCATTTTCAAACATGGCAAAAAAAAAGTTGCATCTTTTATCTCAAATATATACCTTTAGTTTTTTCTTGGTTGCGTAAAATATGTTGAGTTTGCAAACACAATAGTTCCTTTTTGAGAGACCATCCTAAAAAAATGACAAGTATGAGCATTTAGTAATTAGTACCAAAAGAGGTCAACCTAAAACTTGCTTTCATATTTCCCTTTGACTTGTGTCTCATTTAAGTTTTTGAAACTAGTGTAAAGGGGTTGCAAGTTAATCGTTTTGGCTTCATAAAAATTCCAATGTTGAGCAACTTATTAGTTATTAAATTGTTCAGTTGTATAAAGATTGTCTTCCTCTATTATAGCAGAGGTACATTTGTGATTGTAGCTAGATTTAAAAGGCCTATTGTTCCAGAATTTTGTTTTGTTTCTTACAGCATTTGGTTCTTTATCTCTGTATTGTTGAGGCCTGTTCAATAATCCTTTCACTCATCTTGATGTGTTAGAGGTGAGGGAATGTTCAAAATCTGCATCTGAGGTTTCTTCATATTATGTGAACATGTGGTGTGACTTTCATTTGGGGATAATTGTTGAATTCCAATTTACGTTGATTTGGATCTCAGTAGTACCCTCTAGACTACTTTTTCTCTTTTCCCGAGTAACCTTTGTTCATTATAATTGCGCGTGTGGAATAATCTAGACTACACTGAACTTTGCGCAGGTTGCTGGACCGTCTGGGCAGATGACTTGGATTAGAGGTGGGCCAATATGTTTGGATGCCAGCAATATCATTGAAGCTATAGATAAGAGGTTCATTGCTCTCTTCTGAATTCAGAATCTTGTTTGGTCTAAAAGCTGAATTTTTCAGTTGTTATGGATAACTGTATACTGAGGGGAATGCTGTTTGGGGGAAGAGGGCCCTGTTTGGAAGACATATAGTATAAGATTTCTGGTTGCATCTTTTGACTGTGTCTGTAGTAGTATAGTTTGACAACTTAGTTATTGAATTCATGCAGTTTGTTGCGAATGCAAACGGATTATATTGATCTCTATCAAATTCATTGGCCCGATCGGTTTGTATCTTTATGTTAGCTTAATTTTTTTAAATTTGTCAATGCTGATTTTTGAATATTACATGTTTGACAGCTTTCATATTTTGTCCATATATGAACACACAAATATATAGATCTTAGCTCTTGAAATGTTACACCAATCCTTGTAGCTATGTTCCAATGTTTGGAGAAACCGAGTATGACCCAGTCCGACAATACCCTTCGGTTAGTATAGATGAACAAGTTGAAGCTCTCAGCAAAGCTATAAAAGCTGGGAAGGTAAGTGGTATTGTAACAATTTCAATTGTCAGCCTTTCAATGTTATAACTTATAATTCTGAATAATAACTGAAAATGAATGCATTTTATTTACAGATCAGATATGTTGGGCTTAGTAATGAAACACCGTATGGCGTGATGAAGTTTATTCAGGTTGCTGAAAAATTTGCTTGCTCCCCAAAGATAGTATCTTTGCAGGTTGTCACTCGCTTCCATTCAACTCATGTCAATCTTTTTTTGTTTTATTTACATCATGAAGCCCTCACTCTCAACCCTGCTCTTCCCTTTGGATGTTTACTTCTTACTCTAATTGTTTTCTTTAGTGACAGAATTCGTATAATCTGCTATGCAGAACTTTTGATTCTGCCTTGGCTGAGTGCTGTCATCAGGAGAGGTATTCAATATTGATTATAATATATTTTTGATACTGCTTGACTTTATGCTTCGGAAAAGACACCTAGTTCTTGTTAAATGTATCTTGAGAAGTTTTGCCTCAGATTGACATCAAATTTGTGCACTAATCTCTGGAACATAATTGAAAAGGCATAGTATACTAAATATTAGCAGCATATTTATATTGTTTATGTTGGGTTTACTCAAGTGTGAAGTCTCACATTGGATATGAGGGGAGGAGTGAAAGAGTTTATAAGTGGAAAACGCCCATGAAACTAATGCCTTAAGGTTTTGGTTGAAGATGTGGTGTCTCACTTGTAGCTCTCCACTCTTCCCATACCCAGGTAATAATGGAACTCCTTAGTGGTCGGAGGCTCCTGATCGTGGTCTCTGGTCCAACAAGTGGTATCAAATGGTTCGGCTGAGACATTGTAGAGATTGTTGGGTTTATTCAAGTGTAAAATCCTACATTGGATATGAAGGGGAGGAGTGAAAAAGTTTATAAGTGGAAAAAACCCATGGAACTAATGCCATAAAGTTTTGGTTCAAGACGTGGTGTCTTACTTGTAGCTCTCCACTCTTCTCATACCCTATTAACAGTTTAGACCAGCTTTAACAGAAGCAGAGTGGTAGAGTTCCACATTATTCTCATGGATAGAGCAATGGAGGCTTAGTGCATAGAAATTTCTTTCTAACTTTTACTACATTTGTAATGTGATAAACAACAACAATCAATGCAAACTTTTATCCCACTAGGTAGGGTCGGCTACATGGATGGAACGATACCATAATGTTCTATAAAAAATTATGTTCATTGACAAAACATTAATCTCTAAGTTTTTCTTTATCATTCAGTTAAAAGAATGTTTTTTCTGGGTTTTTAGTGAAAGCCTCATTGTTGGATAATTAATTTATCTTTTCAGTATTCGCTTGCTGGCCTACAGTCCCCTGGCAATGGGTATACTTTCAGGGAAATATTTTCCCTCTGGTGGTGGTTCGCCGGATGCTCGGTTAAATCTTTTTAAAGGTTAATAGTTGACATATTGTAAGACACGGTTGTTTTTCAAGGACCCCCTCCCCTTTTCTCAACATAAAAGAAGGAAAGGAAAAAAGTAAGATATGTAACTAGTATGTTCGAGTTTATCTAACTGATACTATTCTTGTCATTAACAGGGAGATATTCTGAAGGAGAATCCAGATACAACTTGTCTAATAAAGTTATAAATGCAGCTGCTGAGGTAAGTGGATTCTCCTCAACATTGTTGCAATGCTAATATTTTGATTACCTTATTGGAACTTCACATGTTGCTTATCTCCTATAAGTAAATTTTTGCTTGTTTTGATTAGAGGGGAGAGATTTACTTACACCAAAAGTAAGTTAAAAAGACTTACTCCACATCTTAACCATTATTTTGGGACAATCCAATGACTTGAATTAGTAAATAGATTTCAACCATTAGATTGTCCTATAATGAATAGTTAAGATATGGAGTAAGTCTTTTTAACTTACTTTTGGAGTAAGTGGATCCCCTCTCTTGATTAGAATATTAAGATTTTGCTTGGTTTAAGAGCGTCTAATATGGTCTTGACGAGGAAAGTTTTTCGACCACAACTGATAGCCATAAAACTTTAACTTGCAGTAGTGTGGTAGTATTTCCTGTCATGGGAAATTCGATTGAGAAAATTTCTGCTCTTTCCTTACCAAATGAGTAGATGTCTTTGCTTTTGTTGGACTATGAATATCTTGATTTCTTGTTGTTTTTTTCTTTCTTTTCTATGATTTATCATAGATGTGGTCATGTGCACATTTAAAGAAGGATGACATGGTCGATTATTGTTAATTAGAGTCTGTTGTTCATGGTTATTTCTTCTGCTGACTAATTTAGTCTCCACCTTTTCCAATTTACAGGAATACGTTAATATCGCAAAAATATATGGTCTTCATCCAGTATCTCTTGCAATAGGTTTGATAATATTTTTCGATCTTATTAATATGTCCAAACCAAACCCTCCCCCTTAATTTTGTTGTTTACTTGATTCCAAACATAGCATGTCCTAAACCATATGGGCCATATTGATTGACATCATATATGATTGCAAGGAAAGGTTGCTAATACCTAAAGTAGTTGGGTCATCTCTCTCGCACGTGCATAGGGTTTTTGGTCCCGATGCACATATTCTTGAATCTTTAGGCAACAAAGTCAAAAAACATTGTTTATGCAGAACATAATAATGGGAATTCTCAAGTCTGTATATGCTGATAGAAGTTCAGTAAATGGGAATAAGTCTTCCTTTGAGAACTGAAGTTTTTGTTTCTCAATGATGTCAGATGCTGTACATTGGCTTCTCCTTCATTAGAAACAAAATGTTCTGGATTTTTGGCGTTATCTTGTTAAAGGGTTAATAGCCGACTCCACCCAATAAGATTAAGGCTTCGCTGTTGTTGTATCTTGTTGAAGGGTTAACAAAAGATGGTTAATATACTTGTATCTTAGCATTGGCTGAAGATAGTTAGTGATGACATAACGCAACCTTACTGAAGAACCTACTTTTAAGTATCACCTCACTCAGACTCTATTGTCACGCCCCGATTTTCAGTTTCGCGACCACCTGCAATTAGCTCATGCACTTTTCGTTTCCTTATTTTTTTCAAATTCCATTGTCTATGCTATTGACTGAGGTAATTGTGTTCATCCATTAGAGACTGGTGATCTGATTTTAATTTTTCCCTGTACTTTTTTGTTTTGAGCAGCTTTTGTTTTGCAACATCCCCTTGTTGCTAGTGCAGTTTTTGGGGCAACAAAATCATGGCAACTCCAGGAGGTTGTAAATGCATGCAAGATAGAGCTCACAACTGAAGTAATTGAAGAAATTAACAACATTCATTCAAAGTTTCCGAATCCATGTCCTTGATGAATATATGAATCAGTATAATATTTAAGCATTTTCTAGACTTTGTTCCCCCATTCATTGATGCATTTTGTTTTCATAAAATCGGTTGAATCGATAGCATGGTATTTTGAATCTTACACAATTTTATCGACACCCTAAAAATGCTTAATCCAGTGTTATAAAATCCGGACCGTATTGGCCGATTCAACCAATGACTTGGTCCCCATATCAATCCAGTATATTAATTATATTGGTCATACAAATGACTTGTATTAGAAAATCTTGTCATTAACTAGTAATATATGAGTTTATGGGTTCATCATGCTGCAAATATTTTCTTGCGCTAAAGAAAGAAAGATTCCTAAGGTAAGATATTTTATTCATTAGTTAATGAGAAAATAAAGGAAGTAAATTTTAATTAAAAAGGTATTATTTTTTATGAATGTGTTTATATTATAGAATAATGTTAACTATGATTTTCTCACAAAGTTGACCCTTAGAAAAATAGGATTCAGTATTAATTTTTTTTACATAAATAATTGTTCATAAGTATTCATTTGGTAAAATTTAATAATTAATTTTGCTTTTTTTGTTAAATATTAAGGTCACCAACGATTTTAATTCAATTATTCACCAATGTGCCGAGGTGATGGTTCTAATTTATAATGATCAATCCACGAGACCACGACTATAGAAATAAAAAATAATGCAAGTATCAAACATTATTGAATTCTTCCTATATTAATATTTTCTTATGGGTTCCCCTTTAATGATGGAAATTGGCATGAATCTTATATTTATTTTATTCCAAACCCACTGATTCATTGATCAAAGTACCGTATCTATGCTAAATCTTATCCAATTTTACTTTCGTTGTTGTAATATATCGAAAAAGGTGAAAATGGATGGCACTATGGCATGACATTTGGTTTAACAACCATATTTTTTGTAGTATAATTTTTATCTTTATTATCAACTAGCGTGTTGACATCTACTGTCTTGCCTGTCAACTCACTTTCCTATCATTTATAATGTATAGTTTGTATGTCATAAATGTCAAGTATAATATTTTATGTTAAATATTTGTAATCTACAGTTGAATTTATTCGAATTGTGTAATGTTCAATTTAGAAAGTTGAACATTCATGTTCTACAAAACAAGGAGAACCACAAATTACACCATGGTGGGTGGTTATTTTGGGTTTTTCTTTTATAAGTAGTATAGATAATAGGCTAGGTTATTTGCATATGTACTCATACTCAACATGTTTGTATGAGTTTTACACTTTAATTATCACTCACTCTTGGGGAAAAATCTAAATTAATAATGGATGATGTAGTGAGTTTGTATAAATATTTATAGTGATGGTGTAAAATCTATGCACTGACAATGTAAAAATTTATATACATATGTTTCATCATCCGCATTCATTTGAATTACTTTCTTTGAAAAATCAACAATAATTAAATATCAATAGTGGATAATACAATGACACAATATATAAAAATTATACACTATCAATGCATATATCTTTTTCTCATATTTTTTCTCCATGTAATTATTTAATGTAGTTTTCTTGTTGGCATAGCTTGTGACACAAAGGTTATACCAGCAAGTATTCAATAGGAATTGAAGTAATTCTTTTGATAGATGAATTGAAAGTACTTTCCATGTCATCTTCACTTGTTTTCTTCTTGTTTTTGATCTTTTGGAACTTGTCTTCCAAGGAGAGGGCTAATATGCGAACTTAGTTTTAGTTCGCTTCAAAGTGAACTAGTTTGATAGTCATTAGATGGTTAGTCTTTAAATTTGAGTCGTTGTTTTTGTTACCGGTTACCAGAAGTAGTGTTTGTGAACGGAAGTCATTGTAGCATAAGAAGACTTGTTCTTCTTTCTGAGAAGTCGTGAGAAGGAAGGACATATTCGTCCTTTGTAGAAGTCGGGATTGGCATTACCGATTTCTAAGCGTGTTGGGACAATTGACGTATTACCGACTTCTGAGCGTGCTAGGACAATGAACTTTAATTTGTTGGACCTTACTTGTTTTTTGGATTTTTTCGACAATGTTCTCCTTTTTGTTTGGGCTTATTTATTTATAATTATGTTAGGCCTATTTATTTGTAATTTTTGAATATAGAAAGTGAATGTTTAGGGGCCTTTTTAAAAAGAGAGAACTCAAATAAAATTGGTAAATAGAAAATGTTAATACAAATTAATTATATATAACTAAGTTACAATAATAGTAAATTTAATGATTCCCTAAATGACCTCCTGTCCCACACCTAGGTGGTTGCCTATGACGATGTGGCCTTCCTCGATGTTCATGTATAGTTTGATATTCATTTGTACCTGTTTGTCCTATATGGAAAATATTATCATCAATGTTGAAAGAACTTGGTCCAACACCATCATCTTGATTAATGTTGAACATGTTATCATTCTGATATACATTTGCTGATTGAGGTGTACCCAATAAAGTATTGATGAAAACACTATCTTATGTAGAAAATGAGTGACGTTGAGGCGTGATATCATCAATGCGATACTGGTGTAATGGTGGACCGTGGAAAGACATTCTCCTAGGTTGAATATTGTAAGAATCAGACATTGTTTGTTGATATATTGATTGTTGTGACAAATTATGTTGTGACATAAAACATAGGTTGGAATGTTGGAGTTTGAGGTGTGCGAGGTTGATTTGAATGGTAGTATTGTTGTTGATTTTGTTGAAAATTTAGTTGGCGTGGGTCTCGGAGTTGCAATTCCACAGATAAAAAGAGTCTAGAATTGGTGAGATACCAATTCATATATTGGTGTGTGTGGATTGGAAATTGAATTGGAGGTCCTTGCAAGACTTGATCTCTGTGATGACTCCAATGTTCGATCCACTATGCATGCTTAATGACCCATTTTGCATATTGATTTCCACGTTTATCAATTCTATGTAGTGCATCGATGTTGTTAGATGATTGTGATACGTCTTGAACCAAACCAAATTGTAGCATGACTCGATCTGTTTGATGCCACTCGACAATCGAGAAACAAATCAAGGTTGTGCATGCACTCCATACCTTCTTATCTTGGTGGACATGACAGGGGAGATTGTTGATGTCAGTCTCATATGGGAGTCATTTGAACTAAGAAATGAAGAGAACATATTGTTAGAGAATTGAAATATTGCTATAAAGTGTAAGAAATAAGAGTTTTTGAATTTTTACGTGGTTGACATCCATATGATCTAAACGTGGCCTATATCCTGTTAAATCTCCATATGGAATTCCTTAAAAATTATAGCTGTCGGGACCCCACCTATACAATTTTGATATTAATTATAATGGATAGAGGAAATTTTGTTGTTATGAATAAAAAATTGTATACATGAAAATATATATTACCTTGCTGCAGATGGATAAGTAGGTAGAACTTGAACTGTAGGTGCAAGGAAAAGTAGGCGATACCACGCCTAAGATTGTAAAAGTATCAAGCAATCATCCATTGCCTTTGCATTTGGTTTTGTTGCCCGACACATCTCTCTATACAAGTTAGCTAAACAAGCTGAACCCCAACTATAACGGTGAACTATTTGTAGGTCTCGAAATAGAGGTAAATACATGAAATGTACCCGACTATTAGATTTATCGGGTAACAGCTGACCTCCTATAATGTGTAGGATACGTGCCCTACCATATTGTCCTAGTTGTAATTGTGTAGGTGGAGTGGGCAGGTGAGCAAAGTTTTGACTCAACCAAGTTAATTTAAACTCGCACCCCCTCATATATTCTCCATCAATTGGAACTTTTCCTAATAGTTCCATACACAATTCATTCCAATCGAAAAAAGTGGGTCCAATAATAGGTAGACCATTCACATTCACTCCTAATTGGAGTGAAACATCTTCGAAGGTAATTGTACATTCACCACATGGAAGATGAAAAGTATGTTTTTCAGACCTTCATCTTTCAACAAGAGATGTAATTAGAGATGAATCTATTTTACAAGATTTAATCAGTGATATTTGTGAAAACCCAGTGAGGTGTAATAGATCCTCAAGTAATGGTTCTTATGGAAACAAGTTAACGTGTCTGAATTTTATTAAATCCTTAGAAGAGTCCTGTAAAAAAATATTGAACTTGTTAGATTATATAGAAAAATATATATTTCTAATTTATTAATAATAATTATGACTGTGTAGTTTTTAATCGGAATAATTTTGAAGCTGAAATTGTATTCTAACTTTTTAAATAATTTAAAAACACATAAAATAAGAAATTTAGGAGGTGAAGATCGAACCAATGTTCCTCATCCATTGAAATTTATTTTGAAATTATCATATATTAAGTGTAGTTAATAAGTTATTGGAGGAAACTTAGAATACCAAATTAATTAAACCTATTTGTAATTAATCCGGCTTAATTAGACCTATTTGCAACCATCACTCAATGCTTCATATATGTTGCTTTGAATCGACTCTTTACTAAGGTCACACTGTTGAAAATTTAGACGTTGAGCATCCTTTACTTTTTTTGTCCACCTATCAAGAACCATACAGGGAGGCAAATGTGTGATGTTGAGAATTAGTAACACAAAAATACTATGACTACATGACATCCCAAATGACTTCATTCTTCTACATGAACATTTAATGTCCACATTAGAACCGTTATCATAATGGAAAACATGTCATTTTTTGTTGGAGCTATAATGTTTTCCGACTTTGTATATTACATGACTTGATGTTTGGTGGGTAGAAATTATCTTCATTTTTGCAGCTTCCACTAACACTTCAACAAATTCTTTGAAAACCGCTCTGATATATAATGAGGCAGCATGACCCTCTAAATTATGATAAGGAGTTTGTAACAACTCATCACCATAAGAAGATTTAAAATCTTCAACAACCTCATTGTTGCGTATGTGGCTTACACATCGTTGAAAGTGATGCAAAAACTCGGTCACATTATACCCAGACTTTATGTACCTCCCCATTTGTAATGTAACCTTTCACATCGTGATGTGGTATGCAAACCAGCATAGAACTTTCCCCAGATAAAAGATATGGCCCACATACTTCTGCAATCATAAGTATGAGTGGCCCAAGCATTATTTTGAAGCATATGTTTGATGATAAGTTCCTCCCACATCATTTGAAATTCTTCAACCTCAACATCAACATAAGTTACTTTATGGAAATCCTTATGAAAGTTCTTTTGATATTTTTTCCAGCGTTGTTACATATATGCCAAGCGCATAACCTATGCTGAGCTTCAGGAAAAACTCTTTCGATTGAATTCTTCATCGCCAAGTCTCCATCAGTGACAACACACTTTGGTTGTTTCCTATTCATAGCCTCCAATTTTTTTTCTAAAATTCACACATATGTTTCCTCTGTCTCATTTGACACAACATCAGTAGCAAAAGCAAGAACATTTATATTTGTTTCCTCTGTCTAAAATTCACACATACTACGACTGAAAATTTATATTTGTTTCTACCATAGGTTGCATCAAAAGCAAGAACATCTCTGAAAATTGAGTAGTCGAAAATGCTACATCCATCAGCCCATAACAACTGTTGCAACTTACCTTCTTCGTCTACGGTATGCCTCTAATACATTGTAGAATCTGATTTTGATTGCTTCTTCAAGTATTATAAGGTTGCTTCAAATCCTTCTTTGCTTCTGGATTTGATTATACATGTCTTTCCTAGAAAACCCAATGTAGCGATAACCACCACATTGGCCAACAAATGAGGCAAAAATATTTCCTGTTCCAATTCCCAACTCTCTCATCGTGTTCATCTGACCAATATCCGTCTCAGTCATTATTTGGTTAGAAGCTATCATCCCACCATAATATTCATCAACCACTTCATGACTATGTTCGTCGAAAAAATAACTTACATACCAACCTCATTTTTCCTTGACAACGTGAATATTCATTCTTGTTAAACAACCACATCTTTTTTCTTTTCTGGGCTCCCTCTTCCGAACAACATCATCTTTCTTCTCTCTAAATCATTCTCTATCACAGAAAAATGATTGTCATACAATTTCATCGTCCTTATCCCGACGAGTATGATATTTTCTTATACCAAAACATTTCTTCATACCATACATCTTATAAAATTCGTATGCAAGATCATTGTTCAAAAACCTAAAATTCTTCATTTCATATACGTTTAACAATGCAAAATCAATTTCTTCAAAACCCAAATCCTCCTCTATTTCATTCATATTCTCAGTATCACTATTATCAAATTCATCTACCACCTACAATCAGTAAAATATAACGTTTATATTACTAAAATAAAAACAAAAATATTATATATTTTCTTTAAAAAAAATTAATACCTGATCATAGTAACTTTCATTCATATCAATTTCTTCTTCCATCTAATAGATAAAAACAAAAAGAAAATTAAGCAATAACTATTTTTGATTTACAAAAATTTACTAACAAACAAGGAACAAATAATACAAATAATAATTATAGATAACAAACATATAACTAAGAAAACATATATGACAACATGAATACTAAATAAATAACAAACTACCTTATATATGCAAATTCGTCCCTTCAATATGCTATGTTGGAAGAAGCCACTATATTCCACTATGATGGAAGAAACGTCTATAATATCTCACTACGCATGAACCTAATATAACCATACGTATCACTGAAGTCGTTTCCTCAATAACCAAAGTCTGCCAAGAAGTCATGACCCGCCATACCGACTTCAATATTGGACAAGACGTCCCTGAAGTCGTGCATCTAGGACAAGATGTCCCCCCAGAAGTCTTACCTTCCAAATCTGACTTCTAAATGGTTTTCTCCACGATAGTTGGTAACATCACTTTTCAATCCAACGGTCCTAAATCAGTTCGCATCGAAGCGAACTAATAACAAATTCGCACATTAGTTCGACCCATTTTCCTACCTACAAGTGCTTTGATAGAAGTCAAAACATGAAAAGTATTATGCTTACAATATATATCATTATCATTGATTTCTAAATGTGCCACTAATAATTCTCTAAGGAAATAAGAGGTGTTCTGATTGACAAAATTGATTGATAAGTTAAGTAATGATTAAAAAGTAGGGAATTGAAAATTTATGCTTGATAATTCAGCTTAAGTTATAAGTTTATACAAAAGTAATTGCTCAATATAAATAAATTTAGTTGCTCAACTTATCTTCATATTTATTTATACTAAAAATTGGAAAGATTTATAAGTGAGATATCATATATCTCACAACTTATTTTTTCAATTCTAATATATTTCATTATTTTGTTAATAAGGATATCATTCATCATATATTTAAGGAATTAATCCATTTTAAAGTATAAAAATATCTTTCACATCAAGTGTTGTTATGAGATATTGACTTTTGATCTTTGATGGATTAAGATATGTATGGATTCAAATGAATATTATCTAAATGAATCAAATTGTGTTAAAAATATGAGGTTTAAAGTTTAAACAAGATTTTGGTCTTTTAATTTCTAGTTAAATTCTATTTTGGTTCTCATGTTTATAAAGTTATATTTCACTCTTATATTTGAAATTTGTCATTTTAAGAGTTATGGGATAAAAAAACGTTTGAAGATTTAAAACTACATCATCTTCAAATGTGACTACTAGGGTTCTTAATAGGGGTTGACATCATGACAAACTTATAACAAATAATCAAAACAAAACTGTAAAAATATAAAAAAAAAACAAAAAAAAGAAGATAAAACCTAATTACAAAATAAATGATATAATTTGACCCAAAACAAAAATGTAATTTTTTAATACTACAAAGATAAAAAACCTATCCCTCTCAAAAAGTATTAATCTCATAAATCAAACCATACATATTTTTGTTTTTCTAGAAATATGATGAAATCTTATATTATTAAATCAAATCTAATTTAAGAGTAAATAAATAATTGAAAAGAGGGCGAGTGGGAGAGATAAAAGGAGAAGCGGAAAAGGGTTTTTTTAGGCAAATCAAGAGAGAGAGAGAGATTCTAAGAGAGAGCGAACATCATAATCATCATCATCGGCGTTTGGGTGGTTATTCAGTTTCACTTAAATAGTGATACTAAACATGAGTGGTAAAGGCGGCAACAACGGCGGCGTTGGCCACATCAACGGCGGAGGAATACCTGCATCGTCACGAAAAATGGTTCAGAATTTGAAGGAAATAGTGAAAGACATGAGTGACCTAGAGATCTATGCCACTCTCAAAGACTCTAACATGGACCCTGACGAAGCCGTTAATCGTCTCCTTTCTCAAGGTACTCACACTTTCTAACCTCATTCTTCATCTTCTTCGTTATATTAACGAATTAATTTGATGTTTGTTTTTTCCGTATTTGTAGATCCTTTTCATGAGGTGAAGAAAACAAAACGAGATAAGAAGAAAGATACTGCAACAACCGCTACTAGTAATGATTATTATTCGAGGTCTCGGTCCTCTAGTTCTACTAGGCCTCCTCCTCCTCGAAAACCTGCTCCGAAGAAGGAATATCGAAACGGAACGCCGACAACTGCTTATAATGTCAACAACAATCAACCTCCATCGTATAGGTTTACTGCTTATAATATCATATTACCTAATTAAGCGTTTGTTCGATAATTGTTTTTGTTTTTTGTCGAAGTGAATCGAAAATGTAGTTTTAGAAGTGTATAGGAATGTTATAAACTATTTTCGTATGTTGTTTGTGTAAGCTCTACTGTAAATTCTGCCAAATGTTGCTTTAAGGATAGTCTTAGGCTTATCAATTGTGTGTTTTGCAATTAGGTCTGCTGAATCTGTTGGCGTTTTTGATGGATTGCCTTCATTTTCATCACAAGATGCTCCATTGCAGCAGTCTTCGTGGATGGTTAACACTGGTCAAAGATCAATGGCTGACATTGTCAAGATGGGTAGGCCACAGGTTGCTGGTAATATTCCCTCCATCCAGCAAGGTCGTGGTTCCAAGGTTTCAGAGATAAATCGCGATCAAGGGTTCCCTGTTAACCAACAAGGTGATGAATGGCCTTCTATTGAGCACCAATCAGATGTTAATCAATGGCCATCTGTCGAGCACCAATCGGCTGTTAATCAATGGCCATCTGTCGAGCATCAATCGGCTGTTAATCAATGGCCATCTGTCGAGCATCAGCCAGGTGTTAATGAATGGCCATCATCTACTGATCATCAATCAGCTGTTAATAAATGGCCTGTTGAGCATCACCAACCAGCTGTTTCTGTATCCACTGTTGTACATGCTGTTCCTAATTCCGAGCACTATACAAAATCGTCTGACTTTGGTGAAGGGGATTGGCAGCAAAAGACTTATGATAATGAATATGTAGCGGAAGAAGTTCCTGTTCAGAATCCGGACAATGTTGGATCTGCTTCTGTATCTGGTAAAAGTAAATTGGAACACAATCAAGAAAGTAACTTGTACCGGGACAACGATTCCTACCAACCTCATCATCATCCTTTTGATAACAACGGAGGTGACTGATGCTTAATATCTTATCATTTTTACTGTCTTGTATCTTTATTTCAATGAAGAAAGTATATGTTCAATATAAAATGTTTAGCTATCACATAATTAGAGTGCTAGTACCACCAGGTGAATGTGCTTCTTCTTTGAAATTCCTCCATTTTTTGTGTTTTCATGTCTGTTCCCTGCACTTCTCTTAAAAATTTGCATGCTATACTTGAAATATATTAAGGCTTAAAAAGAGCATAGGCAGATATTCTTGTAATGCCTTGGATGCTCAGTCTAATGTGATCTATCATTAGGGTTTTGTTAATGTGTGTTCCCTTTGGGAACTCGTTAAGAAATAAAAACAGCATTTTTTACTCATCCTAATTACTTGAATAAGAAAGTCTTACATGCTTTTAGGATCACGAAGATAGTGTGAATGATTAAAGTCATTATTGTATTACTAATATTGATAATTGTATATTAGACATGTTGCCATTAGGGTTTCTCTAATGGTTTAGAAAGTGTTATTCTATTACAATTATTTGAAATTCACAATTACATAGGGTCTCTAATTATTAGTTTCATAAAATCTTCCTTTCAGTTGAAGCTGCTGCTATTTCATCAGTGGCTGCAAACTTTGAGCAACTAAATTTACACGCAGAGGATCAAGGGACAGAATCTGAGGAGGAAAGTCCTTCAGTAGTAATTCCAGATCACTTACAACTCCACAATCCAGAATGTTTGAATCTGAGTTTTGGAAGTTTTGGAAGTGCAAAAAATGCTTCCCTTTCTGAATCTGAGCCACATGCATCTAGGCCCTTGAAAAATAACTTGGAGGATACATCTGAAGCACCAGGTGTTTCAATAATTGGGTCCTCAGATGCTAGGTATGTGCTTATATAGTACTATTAGTATACTTCACTGCAATGTTCTTGTTATTCCTAGTTTACTTAAAGCATATTTTTCCTACAGAAATCCTGACTATTATGGGGATGAGCATGTTACTACTTCGTCAGATGGAAATTTAGTTCACCGAACTGCCATTGGTGCTGGGACTTACGAGCATTCTTCTATTCCACAAACAGAGGCTTTAAAATCTGAACCCCATGAACCTGTTCAAGAAAATCAATATCCCTTTCCTTCATCTTCACATGTTTATACATATGAAAAGGCTCAACAAGCAGATGTTGCTTTTCCTCATTCACAGACAAGCTCACAGCTGCAGGATCTTTCTCCCTTTTCTAGTGTAATGGTAAGTTTTTAGATTTTTTATAAACAGTATACAAAATACTCAAGTATAGGTCTTAGTTTGTCTTCGTCGAAATGTAGTTGGTTCCAAAATAATCTAAGTTGAGATCTTGTAATGTTAAAAGTGGGGGATGGTCGGTTCTGTGTGGCTATCTATTCCTTTGAGAGAATGACACGAAGTCTCCAAAAAAGCTTGATTGTATAGAAGTGGTGTGATGATAAAATTAGCTTCAAATTTTGATGGACCAATTTGTATTATGTTCAATGATGAAAATGGGAATTTGGAGTTTGGACATATAAATGCCTCTTGGTTGTTTCATTCTTATTATTGGGGTGATAAGTGAGCTATCACAATAATTTTATCTGTGTAAAATTTCACTGCTCAGTTGCTTAAACCTGTATGACACGAACCTTACCCTTACTATAAGGTATATTCCCCCATAAAACCATATCTTGATACAGATTGTTTGTTGCTTTAAATTAGTAAGAACTGGTATTTTTGTTTCTGCCATTTATCATCTACTAATAATAATATTATCTATCAAATCTTCTATCTACGTCTAACTTCTAGTGCTATTATTGCAGCAGGGATATACAAATTCTTTGCCCAGTGCTCTGTTGGATTCAACAGTTCAAATGGCAAGGGAAAATATACAATACTCACCCTTCCCTGCAGAACAACCGGTACCTTCAAAATATAGCAATATTGCTTCTTCAATTGGTGGCCCAACTATAACCATGTCAGAGGTGCACTTCTGCTCTAGCCTATTTAAGTTTTTCAATATATATAGGCGCTTGAGAGAGATTGATTCATATAAACAAATCTTGGTATTATGGCTTACAGAGTATTTGATGTTTTTTAGCCAAAAATTTGCAATGGAATTAAAAATTCATGCTTACATTATATTCAAAACGTCATAATTGTATACAAAACAATTCTAGTTAACAATAATAAGCATTAATGATAAGCACATTGGCTAAAAGATCACAATTTTCTTCCCAGCTATTATGTTATAATGCAACATTGGTTTGTGTTTGTATGACATACCAACTGTTTCACTTGACTACCTTGTGACACCTTAGTGTTCTGACTTGTATCCAGTGGCCCACTTAAATCAGAAGATGATATACTGATTCAGTTACTTATTTTCCTGAACAATTGTTCAAAAACAATAGACATTGTGCTTGTTTTGGCTTAAGCTATATGGGTGGTTTGTGCTATGACCGTACAGAGATTATAATGAACAATTAGCAATTTAAGAGGATTTACTAAATGAGATAAGGCATTTGAATTTCTATAATTATGTGTCAGAATCTGTTGTCTTGTCCTGTGCCCATTCTGTGTTTGATTTAACCAATGTAATTCAGTAGTGCTAGCTTTCTCTATCCCACATTATATGGTAGTAATGTACCAGTGATAAGGTTTATGTATTAAGCCAGTACTACTCGACAAGTCCTTTAATTTCAGATTCCTAGTCAGTTGGGTACAGGTATACCTTAAAGTGTTTCTGACTCATATATATATATATATATATAAGAGTTACATGCTATAGTTATATTTGATACTGTACTTATTCTTCTAGGGAGAGGGAGAACATAGGAATTCAGTCTTCTGACAATTTTATTTGTCAACATGCAGGCTCTAAGAGCAAATAGCATTTCTACACCTCAATCTAATCCACAAGCTCACCCTGGTGCCAATGTTGCCACTGGACCTGCACTTCCTCAACAGCTTGCTGTGCATCCCTACTCCCAACCTACCCTTCCTCTGGGACATTATGCGAATATGATTGGCTATCCATTCTTGCCTCAGACCTATTCCTACATGCCATCAGCATTTCAGCAGGCTTTTGCTCAAAATAGCACATATCACCAATCTCTGGCAGCTTTGCTTCCCCAATATAAAAATAGCATTTCTGCCAGTAGCATGTCTCAGACTGCTGCTATTCCACCTGGATATGGTTATGGAAGTTCAACCAGCATTCCTGGAGGAAATTTTCCTTTGAACCAACCTGCTGCCCCTACCAGTACAACCATTGGATATGATGATGTTCTTAATTCCCAGTATAAGGACAGCAATCATATGATTTCACTACAGCAGGTAGAAAGATCTTCATTTTAGAATGCTTTACCTTCAACGGTTTTATCATAAAAACCATTATTTTATCTCAAAGTGAAGTTATCCGTTAATTTTTTTTACATTTATGCTTTTGAAAATTCACAATCCTTGTAAAGGCATGCACATATTATGTTCAAGACATGGTTCATTTGGTCGTCAACAAATTACTCACATCATTTTTTGTAGTGAGGTGTGGGAATGTTATGGCAGGGAAGGATCTGGGGAGGACAAGCATGGGTGTTGTGCCCCTCCCTCCTCAATATATTGTAAAATTTGTTTTATGTAATAATTTTCTTTTACAAATTACTGAAGATATTTTACCTATGCATATATATATATATTTAATATATTCAGCCTCCCTCTGTTTTCTGGATCAGTCTCTAGTTATGGGATAGTGTTTTCTGTCAATGTTAATTATATTGAAGATAACAATCTGATTGTGTCCCTTTTTGCCAGAGTGAGAATTCTCCCATGTGGCTTCATGGGCCTGGCTCTCGAACAATGCCTGCAGCTCCTCCCAGCGCCTATTACAGCATCCAAGGACAAAATCAACAACCCGGTGGATTTCGCCAAAGCCAGCAACAGCAGCAGCCATCTCAGCATTTTGGACCCCTTGGCTACCCTAATTTCTACCAATCCCAGGGTGGCATTTCTCTGGAACATCAGCAACAGCTGCAACAACTGCAACAGCTGCAGCAGCAGCAGCAGCAGAATCCTACTATGGAAGCATCCCTGGCTGGTTCTCAAAACCAACAATCTAAGCAGTCCCAACAATTATGGCAGAATAGTTACTAATCCTAAACATCTCATGGGCTTTCTCAGTGTCTTGGTGTGAGTTTAAAAGTGATGATCAATGAGGGGCATTTTCACAGTCTAATTATTTATATGTACCATTATTTGGTCTGAAGAGACCATATATGGTTGCTGCCCTGTGCAATGAGGTTGTATTCTCTATATAATTATGCTCTGGATGTTTAACATAGGTACTCTAAGTGTGCTAATTTGGTGTACTCTGAACAATTACTTTCATTATCCCATATTTACTTTCTTCTCATATGTTATAGTGGAAGGTTGATTTTGCTCTTTTTTAATGCATTTCGCAGAAATTGTCTTTGAAACTAAGCATTTCATCATTGACAATTTTATAGGCTTAAATTGCCATCTTTTCCTCTTTTGTTTTCAACACTTGAAATTTATTCTTATACTTCATCACTTTCTATTTCTTTCATATATTTTAAATTTCATAAGATATCAAATTAAAACTTCTCATTTGTCATAATTTTGACATTCTTATAAATTTCTCAAAGGAGATTAAAAAAGACATAATCTATATAATAATGACAAATCACTTTCATTTACTTGCATAGCATCCTATATTTTATTTGTAGTAAAAAAAAATTAATCATCTAAAATTAAATTTTGTAGTTCTTTATTAAATTAAAAAAAAATTAAAGTTTGTTAAGAGGGACAAACACAACTCAGTGATTAGTTTTTTACCAAAAAATGTGAGGGACACCCTTAGAAGAAAATGTACTAAAAAAATTTAAAATCATAAGAACTTTAAGATAACATCAATATTTTAATCAAAAATTTTAATTTTGTAAGATTTTTTTATACGTGTAAATTTGATATAAACAATTCTGTCTAAATTAATAATTTTAAAAAATAATCTGAATTGGGTTTTCAAGTTAGATGAAATGGGTTTTGAAGAGAGAAAAATGTTGCAAAACTTGCAATTTCTGTTTCAGACTCCACGTGGCATAACATTAGTGGCTAAATTAGGTTTGCCAGCAGATCCCAATCGAACCGTTCGTTGCATCTAACACAAGCTGACATGAGAAAGAAATTGCGGTGCAAGTGCAATGCAAGTACTTGTGAATTGTGATTCTAAGACACAAACAAAGAAAATCAAAAGGAGAGAAGAAGAAACATCTTTTGTTCTTTCACAGGTACTATAATCTTTCACTCAATCTCAATTACTGTAGAAATCAAATCAATTATTTTTTGCATGGGATAATTTCGGATGGTTGATTCTCAATTTCAAACGTCAACTTTGGAAAGTTTGTGTCTTTGCTAACAAACAATTATGGGTAGCATTGGTTTGTTCTGAATTCGGGTATTCTTCTTCTCGGATAGATCAACAAGAATGGTGCCTCTCTATAATACTATGTAGAAACTATAAGGTTCATGTAGAGAATGAATACTAAATATAATAAAATTGTATTGATATTAAAATAAATAATATAATAGAGAAGATATAATATTAACTTCTATTTATATTAATAATAGACTCATATTTAAACACGGAAACAAATCATAAAATATATGATTAAATAGTCTTACTCAAAATAATAAAATTATGTTGATATTAACATAAGGGCAGAAGATTCACTTAGTCCAGGATTAAGTTAAATAAATTTAATTTGCTTCTTAGTCATTCATTGTATGAAAATCAAATGATTCAATAAATCTAAATCATTAGATTTTAGAATGAATGACTAAGATATGAAGTTGGTTTTTTTAATTTACTCTTAATGTAAGTGAAACCCCTAATATAAATAATAAATAATATAGAAGATGCAATAATATTAACGTTTGTTTATACTAATATTAAACTCATTTAAATATGGAAATAAATCATAAAAAAAATGATAAAATAGTCTTGTTCAAAATAATAATAATCTTAATATGAATAATATGATCTAAAAGACATAATCATAATATAACATAGATATAAAAATATTAAATAAGAGAATAAATCTTAAAAATATATGAAAAAATATTCTCAGATTTTTTAAAATATGATAATCATAGATATAACATGAGATTTATTTATAATTTTTTTTGTATAAGAATGATACTCATCTATTCTAACATGTATCTTCTTTCCTTGTAATCTTTCATTTTAATTCCTTATAATGATATTTTTCTTCTTTGGTTACTAGAAGATGAATATTGCATGTTTCTCTTGTAGTGGTTGTGTCAGAAGCACAAATGGCATCACTAAAAATGAAGAGCAAAGTAAGCATGGGTTTTTGTTTAACAGGAAAAAAAGATCTTCATGTCTCTACAAAATCAAAAGGAATTTCCAAAAAAGCATGCTCTAAAATAGTTTTTCCTGATCAAGTGGCAGAAAAAAACAGCACAATTCAAAATTGGCAAGATGGTAAGCAGCTTAACTTAAGATGAATTTTATCCACCCTTTATTGTATAACTATATATCCGTGTAAATTGTTTTTCTTTAATATTTAATATTCAATATCAATGATTTAGAGGGTAAGTCTCGCACAAATTACCTATTCATGAATCATGTTGCAATATCTGATTGGTTTGGGACAGGGGATAAGACACCCTTGGGGACAGGACAGGTGATCTGTTTTCGTAAGTCTCAATGTAACCTTAAGGTTGCTTACCTTATAACCTGGATAGAGGTCGTAGGTTCAAATCCTGACAACAACCTCTTTGCTTGCGAGGGTAAGACTTGAAACACAAGTAGCTATATGGAAGCATGAAAGTATTTGGAATGCAAGAGTTCACAAAAACATGGCAGTTGATTAATTTGAAAGTGCTTGTGTGTTGAACATCTTTTAGAACCAATAACCTTCAAGAACCCTAAATCCTATAACATATTCATATTACAAGCCCCCTCATGTGACAATACTAATAGTATGTAAAGATTTCACTAGGTGCTTTTTTTGGGAGGCTTAATTTTTTCTTTGCCTTTTTGCTTACACATTCAAATAACAGTACTGTGGATATTGATTTTGATATGTTCACTAGTTTTCACATAAAAGCAAAGAGATATTCCAAAATATTCATTTTTTTGGACAATTGATTCCTTAATTTATGTGTATGATGAAAGGTTTATTTCAATTTCTAGCATTTGATGGTTCTTACTATTCTTTATAGTTTCCTCAAGGACACTGGTGTGCCCGAAGGATGTTGCAAGTGATGAACCCATCAATAGAAAGGAATTGCTAAATAAAGAAAACTCTGATTCTCAGCAGCCGCAATCATTTTCTCTTGATTCCTCTGCTGTGGGAGAAGTGGTAAACTTTCGTTGTATTTATTTTACGCATGTGTTTGTTGTAATTTTACATTTGTGTAGTTTTTCTTACCTTTGAACTTTCCCACAGTGCACCACTGACATGATTCACTTTCTTTCCAGGAATCAACCAATCCCTGTACAGAAGACATTGAAAGAATTGTTTCGCCTGATTTTGAGCCTCATCATGTCGATTCTCAACATTATACTCAAGGGGATGCCGGTATGACAATTCTGTTCAGTAAAAGTGTATATAATAAATATATCTTTTCTGATCTTCACTAGATCCACTTGGGTCATAGAGTAACCTGGCCTTGCACTTTTTTTGTGTGCTCAGACTGCCACAAAATTTGATTGAGAATAAGCTTCCCTCTGGAAATTTGTGATAATCTTCTCAATTGAAGAGAATGCCTCTTATATTTTATAAGATTACAGAAAATACTGTTCCTCAGTATCCCACCTAGTTCCAGTGAAATTCTAAATCTGATTAGATGGGATCTATTACATAGTGTCTTTTATAATTTGCCATATTTGAAATCTGTATCTATGCCCTGAATTTGCATATGACCTGTCACGTTGCTACTTCACGTAGTCCTTTCAAGTCTTACCAATTTTTATTGCTTATCAATGTAGTGCACATTTTTATGTTTATTCAATTTAAAGCGATGTATATAGACGATAATAAACTGAATGCACAACTATATCTGGCTGCTTATTACTTATGAGTTATGGCTAGCATGTTATGATGTTTTAATTGTCTGTTCTCTAACAGGGAGAATTGCTGATACTGACATGCTCGGACTAAGCACTGATGAAAATGATGAGAGAAGAAGCATATGTGACTATGAAACATGCGATGTTTCAGACTTTTTCATTTCTGACGTGATCATGGCAAGCTTACCCTTTGGCGAAGATTATTTCGATGATGATAACTTTGAGATCATCAACTTTCTTTCTGATTATAAGTCTTATGAGCCAACCTTGTTTGATGTACCTGACCCGGGCATGGTCCTGCCTGCCCTTGAAGACGACGTTAATGTTGGCAGTACAAAAGATAGCATAAAATGTGAAGAAACCATGATGGTTCAAGAAAATGGTAGCTTGTATTCAGCATTGTGTCAGATGAAAAAAGCTTGCAATCAGGATTCCGATGTTAAAAATGACTGCGATAAGACAGAGTGCTTTGATCCACAATTGTTTATCGAGAATTTTCTAGAACTATTAGATGTAGAATCAAATGGTCTACTGGGCCAAATACCGAAGCAGTCTCAAAGAAGAAAGTCAGTAACCTTAGTGCTTGATTTAGACGGTAAGGAATTAAGCATGTTTCATAGTGATTGTTCCAATGTGAATGGTGTCATGAACTTGAATGTCATTTCAATCAGTGGTCCATTCCAGTGTGTCTTACTAGAATATGATTGTGGATTCTAAACATAATTTGCTTGACATTTGTAATACCACTTTTTTCTCCATTTTCATGTTCTTTTTTATGTTGAGTGTTCCAAACTATAATTTCAATTTTATAATCACTCTGTAGGATTTATCTTATGGTTATTAACATTCTTGTGTTTCATCTAAAACAAGATATCAACCTTTTTATCAACAAGATATCTAAAACAAGCTTGTTTGATCCCTTGTGCTGAATAGATAAGATAAGATTTCAGCATAGCTTATTGAACAATCATGCAGTATGCTTCTCTGAGATGGACTTTCTCATTCATCACAATCTGATTGTACATTTTGTCTAGATGTTTATTATGAAATATTTTCAGCAGTTAATTCAATTTATCTTAGTCATACGTGCTCGCTTTTGTGCAGAGACACTTATTCATTCCACAGAGGAACCCTGTGATGATGCAGATTTCACTTTCAATGTTTTTTACAACATGAAAGAGAACACAGTATATGTAAAAAAGAGGCCTAACCTCCACACATTCTTGGAGAGAGTGTCAGAGATGTTTGAAGTAGTTATTTTTACTGCCAGCCAAAGCATATACGCAAAACAACTGCTTGATATATTGGATCCTGATGGAAGACTTATTTCGCGCCGAGTGTATCGAGAGTCATGCATTTTTTCACATGGAAATTACCTAAAAGATCTTACTGTATTAGGTGTTGATCTTACAAAAGTTGCCATAATTGATAATTCCCCTCAGGTACATAACCTGCCACTCTCTTTTGCTGTTTCTATTTCTTTAGTGTCCCTATTTTAAGCACATTCTAATTTCTTTTCATGAATGAAATTCTCTCCTACAAAGTATAGACCCTTATTTTCTAATTTAGTGTTTATACCTTCCTTTGGGAATTTAAGGAAACTAAATATAGACCCTTATATTTATTGAAGAAGTTTAGTGTTTACCAATGCTAATATAATAGGGGATTCTCATATAATAACTAAGTGCATTATAGAAGCTTCATAAGGTGTATTTGGGGAATCTAACAGTATTAAATGAGCACCAGCCTTGACATCAAAGACAGGATTGAAAATATGGAATCATGGAAGGCAGGGTCGGGGTTTCTTCATTGATATTATCAATATAAAACTTTGTCGAATCTCTATGAAATGAAAGTATTCGTTGATATTAATCTTTGCTTCTTTTTTTTATTGTAAATTTCAGGTTTTCCAGTTGCAAGTGAATAATGGTATTCCTATAAAGAGTTGGTATGATGATCCATTGGATTGTGCACTGATGTCATTACTTCCTTTTCTAGAGATCTTGGCTGACGCTGACGATGTCCGCCCGATCATTGCGCAGAGATTTGGTAACAAAGCATAAATTTCTCATTAGACCAAACATCTCTTCCTATTTTATGTGTCTAGATTTAAGAAAAATTGGCCTCTAATTAGTCTCCTTTTCATGAGTTATTGAGCAGACCACGTCTTCTGTCCCACAAAATGTGTCACTCCACGTGTCACTTGATGTGATTGGTCAGAGAAACATTTAAGTATTGAAATTTTAACTTAAATATATTTTTTCAACCTATCACATCAAATAGCACATGGAATGACACATTTTGTGAGACAGAAGATGTCCTCCCGAGATTAAGTAACCTATACAATAAGCTATTGGTTCCCTTGTCCTCTCTCAGTTTACATGTACAGAGTGCACTGCTTCTCTTGAAAAGTAGTTGTAGCAACCATCTCTCTTTTTCTTCTTTCCCTAGTCCTTGTACAGTTGAGGCTAGTATTATTTAGTGGGAGTGAACTTGGAATGTTATCACATTATAGAATATAGTTCTTAAAGTTGTATATTTTCATTGTGTTCCATATGAAGGGCCAAAAGAAAATTATGTGCTAATTGAAAAATGGTAATAACAATCTAGTTGACTTTACTTGATCTTTGTTATTTATTGCATTGCTGATTCAGGCTTCAATTATTTCTTGCTGTATATACTCTTCTACTCTAGGACTATACTTTTACTACTACATGAATCAGTGATGTAATATGTAGAAAACAGAGGCAAAATTTTGTTCATCAATTTTTTTATGAATTGGACTCTTATGGAAAAGCAAAACAGATTGAGTATAAGCTAGGATAAGATTGAAGAGAAAAATGTATATTTGTGTTTCAAACAATAATAAATATGCATTGCCATGGTAAACAGAATTGAAAAATGTACCCAAACAATAATCAGAAATATAGGACAATAGATATAGACATCATCAAGTGTGGTAGAATGAGTGACAAAATAGTGTTGAGAAAATGATAATGATACCATTCTTTCACCAAGATTTCAGTTACATTAATTTTTTTTTAATAACACTGCTACTAGATAGTTGAAACTGATTCTTGTCATGTGTATGGAAAGGTTTTGTTGCAAGATGTAAAACACATTTTGATGATTTCATCACCTTAAAAGAAATTAATTTTTGACTATTTGTCGGGGACAACCATGATGCACGCGCTCAAAAGAATTAACAACAAATCAAAAGAAACTTATCTGTGCACTATTTGAGTGGCACTTTGGGTTACAAAAATTATAATTGGGATTTGGCAAAAATTCTACAAATGAAACAAGTATGGAGAAACATTTTGGACTAATAAACACATTTTATGCTCTGTGTGCTAAATAATATCATATAGGTCAGACTCAGAATTTCACCTAAATTACTAATATTACTCCTTATGTTAGAGGCTTCCATAAGCCTACTTTGAAATAGTAAATATATTTATATTGTTACATGAAATAGTCTAAATATATTATTATTTACTTAATTTAACATATTAATTTCTCCAACAAATTTATTTTTATTAGGTTTTTTTAACTATTGCTCAAGGAAGATGAATAACAAAAATGATATAATCAATTCAAAGGTAAATGTGTCAACAATGTCAATAAAATTGACATGGGTAGATGAATTTCTTAAGATTAATATGAAGAGTTTTTACTGTATTTATGAATACAATTTTATTAATTATTTAGTTTTAAAAAGAGAAAGAAAATATATATACTGACAGTATATGAGTTTTAGTTTTATATATTGTTATTATATAGATAATACATTCCACTTAAAAAACAAGATATAGTTATTTAAATTTATCATGTCCCCTAGTGCATTTTCCTCTTTCTCTCTACATTCACTTGTAATGTTGCTTCTCAAACTTTTCTTAAATAGAAGTCATTTAATACTAAATAAAAAAATTGAGTATGTTTTGTAACTCTATATTATCTTTGTGATAATTAGGAGGATGAAGAAGCATTTAAAAGTTAGGGTGAGAATGAGTGAAAGAAGGGTGGTTTTTTATTCGATCTTAAATATTGAGAAAATAAATTTTTGAATTTAAATATGACTTTATTAGCAATTAAATATAATGCATATTTTATTTATATAAAATTTATCAATATTACTTATTATTATTTTGGACATATAATAATATATAAAATGATAATCATCATTTGTAATAACTAGTAAAAACAATTAAAAAAACACCACACAAAAATATGAAATTATATTAATTAATTTGTTGATATTTATATGGGGATTATGTTTAGGAGGTTTGTGTGTGGTGTGGAAGAGAAAGATGATGCAGTATACTCTCCCAACCTCTCAACGAATATTACCACTTCTTCCATCTCTTCCACCTCTTTCACCTTCTTCATTCAATTGTGCTTTCCCATTCAATTTCAACCCTCCTTCTTCTTCTATAACAACAACAACAACAACAACAACAACAACAAATCCAACTAAAACTAACACTACCCACTTCCGCACCACTGGTACTATACTAAACTTTTTCACTCCTTATCTCAATTTCATTTCCTCACTTCAATTCAATTCACTTTTTTGTTTGTTTCTACAGCTACCCAAGGGAACGTTGCTGTTGTTGATGTTGATGTTGATAACGACAGTAGCAATAGCGAGAAGGAAATAAGAAGAGGGTTTATTGACATCGGTTACTTATCCAATGTTCACGGTCTTCAAGGCCAAATTTGTGTCAAACCCACCACCGATTTCCCTCAACTCCGCTTTTCCACTGTAACTCATTCTTTCCCATATCGCTTCAATTTTTACTTTTTCATTATTTTTGTTAACATGTTCTCGGAAACGTATTCGAGACAAAAGACTGTATACATCTCCCTTCCCCATAAACCCGCTAGATGGGAGACTCGTGTATTGAGTCATTATTTTTTTAATATATTGTTTCCCAAAGATTGATTAATGAATGATTATTGTATGTACTACTAGCCTGGGACTAGGTGGCTGAGGCAGAATGTTTTGGGTGAAGAAACCATTCAGGAGGTTGAGCTGGAGCAAGGTAGAAATCATCCTGCACATAATAGTTGGATACTCAAATTCAAAGGAATTGACACTGTGGACCAGGTATGCAAAAAATACACTACCATTACTGAGATTTAATATACCATGATGTGTATTTTTTCGGCATTAAGCTTGTTTGATTCGGACGATATCTGTATAGAAACTGTTCATGCAAAAGTAGACAAATGACTAGAGAGGTTGGCCTCTTAGGATCGGTTTCGAGATGTTGTATATGTTTGTAACCTGTCTTGCTTAAGGTCCAACGATTCCCATATTACATATATATATAGGGACCAATGGAGTGAGAAATTGGGGTTTTGGTGAGGAGGATGTCGAGGAGTGTTGGGGTTTAGTTCATGGTTCAATTGATAACTCGGCCAATCTATGTGAGGTAGACCTTGGTCGATTCAGGGAGTATAAGCTTAGTGGGACTGAAGGTAGGGCTAAAGAATTGATGTTCGGGTTTCAGCTCGCCCCAATGGTACACCCATGTAAGGTTGAGTTAACTTGGAAAGGGGTACCTCAACTTGGGGAAGTACACCTTGGTGGAGGAAGATCAAACTCATATGGAGCTAGAACAGAAAAATTTGGAACAAATTAAACAGGATGAATAAGAACACAAAAATGCAGAAAAAATAATGAAATTAGACAGAGGAAAAACAAATAAAGGGGTTGGAAAAGATATGAAGGAAATTAAGATGGAAGTGCTCATACAAATCATTGGAAAATGGACAAATGAAGTATTCTTTACCTTGGACAACCTCTTTCCTTTACACGATTCATTACCTCCCTCTTTTTCTCCATGTTCTCTTTATTATTAGCCCTTTCACCAATCTTACTTTCTTTGTTTTCTTCAACCCTCTCATCATCTTCCTTTTAATTGTCATCAACCCTCAATACAAGTAATACTTCATTACAACCACTTGCACCGAGTGTTTCTCAGACTGTGGGTTGATACCGATCAAAAAGAAGAATGGTGAGAAGATTGATAATAACAAAGAAAACAAGAAGAATGATGCGAGGACTGGTAACAAAGAGAACAAGAAGAAAGAGATGGATGTTATGAACTTTAAAGGAGAGAGGTTCTCACAGGATGAAGAATACTTGACTTCCCCACTTTGCAATGATTTGTATAAGGTCATATATATAATAATCAATGCTTGCATAGATGTGAGCACTTCCATTTCACTTCTCTTTATATATTTTCCAGCCCCCTTTATTTGTTTATCCAGTATGGAATGCCATTATTTTTTCTAACCTTTGTTGGGTTATGTTTCATCCTTGGTTAATTTGGTCTTGTTTTTGCATTCCAGTTCTATGAGTTTGTATCTTCCTCAAACAGGGGTGTACCTATCAGGTTGAGGTACCATTGCCGAGTTAACACAAGCTTAAGCTGGTGTACTATCAAGTTGAGGTGAAACACGCACACCGGCTCTTTGGGTCGACCTTCATATATGCTAAGCTTGTAGTCCTTGAACCCATTGTAGTTAGGATTGTATGAATTGCACGATTCAAATTGTGTTTCGAAACAATTATGAACCCTAAATATACAAATCTGTGTTTGTATTGATTATGGGTCAGAATTGTTGAATCATAGGCGAATTATATAGGTCAAGGTTCTGGGTGTTTTTTCGATTCGAGCATGACCTGCGGTCTTAGAAGACAACTTCCTGAAGTAGGTGGTTGTAGCCAGGATCTCACCGGTGTTCAGCCTGTGAACGCCTGGATACTCTGGCAATGAGGCTCCGTTGGTAGGCTGGCCTGTCATAGGAGAGGATGAAGGTGTTGGGGTTGATGGGAGATGAAACAAACTCATATTTATAGACCTGAGATGGTAAGAGTTAGATGAAAAAACAGTGGGCGGGCTGATAAAAAAAATGAAAAAACAATGGGCGACAAATTTAAACAAATGGGTGGCTGGAAAACATGTAGGTTTTCTAACTCATTTCTAATTAAACAATAGAGAAAATAGTCCAACTGACATTTTATGATTTTAAATAAAAGTAATACACATAATTGATGGATAATGTAAAAACCTTTATACGAACAATGTATTGATGTTAAAGTCAATAATAAATAGTAAACAATGTTGATAAACAAAATTATGGGAAAAGACTTACTATTAGATTCTAGTAAATGTTGACTGAAATAAATAATAATTAATTTTGAGAAAAAAAATTATGAAATAATCTTAATAATAAATACATGAGTAAGTTATACTGACATCTCCTGAGTTTTAGTAAAATTACACAAATGACTTATCTCTATTTTGTACCTACACAAACCACCCTTATTCATATACATACATTACACTGACTAACCATGCAGGAGATATAAGTGTAATCTATATAAAAAGCGTGATGATTATAATTAAGTTAAATAAAATATAGTATATTGTGGAGACAAGTCCAAATAGTGTAAGAGTTGATATATCTTCATTATTTTTGATTGGTTACAAAATACATCAATACTTCTAAGGAGATATTGACAAAATACATCATTACTTATGCTATTTGAACTTATCTTCACAGTATACCATATTTTGTTTAACTTAATTATATTTATCACATTTTTTGTTTAAAAGATTAAACTTATTACTCTTGTAGGGGTAGTCATTGTATTTATGTATATAAATTAGAAGTGGTTTGTGTAGGGGCAAGAGGAAGACAAATGTATGTATACTCTAGCCGAGGTCTAGAGTATAGATAATCATGCATAAATGTATGTTATAACTATTTCGAAATAACATGTTTTGTCTAGTAATAAAGAAATATTACCATTCACTATTTGGAAATTAGGCTTTCTGGTTCACAATTTGACTCCCAATATTATAACCATGCCCGAACAAATCAAGGTCTATCTCACGTAGGTTGGCCGAGTCATCAAGTGAACCATGATCTACACCCTACTACTCCTCGTCGTCTTCCCCATAAAAACCTGAACTTCCCATGTCACATAACTTCCTCTATTGGTAGATGTAAATCCTTGGACCTTATGAAAGATAGGTTACAAACATATACCAACATCTGAATTGAAACTGAGAGGTCATCCTCTCTTGTCATCAATCTCCATTCACTCTTGTGTGAACATAAACTGCTTTTTCCTTTCAAGTAAGGGTGTTTGTGGGTTGATTTGGATTGGTTTTGGGGTAAAAAGTCATCTTATTGGAACATAAATATCACATGTGGTTCGAGTCGGTTGATTTAAGCATCAAATTTGGTATGAACTAAAAATTACGAGCGGTTGTGATTTGGCTTTTTATTTTTGATTATTTACGTTTTTATCCAAATACAACTTTAATTTTATAAGTGTATGTATTGATTTTTATTTTAAATAGTAAAATAAAATATTATGGTTAATTGTTTGATTATTGAGATAATGTATCCAAATGAAAGTAATACAAAAAATAATTCAATCAAAGGTATACATCAAATATCACAACTTAAAGTAAATATACAATTTTAGATTAATTAATATATAAAATATGTAAGATGCACAATTTGATCGAGTTTTATACATGAATCCAAAATCTGATCTGATCTGACCTGGCCTGTTCTTTGCAAAACCAATCTAAAATATTTTTTTTATTGGTTTGTAGTTTTTTGAATTGGTTTACAGTTTTATTTTGGAACGATTTGGATGTGAACATGCCCTACTTTCAGGTGTGGTTTAATAAACTTGATGAAAGTATGAAAAAGAGGTTTTCAGGGAGAAAATTTGTTTTAGGGAAACTAGAGGCTGAAACTTATTTGAAAAAATGAACTAATTGCCGAACAAACATTATTAATCTAAAGAAATAACTGTCATTTTTTGTAATTTACTACATAAATGTGATTTTTTCGAACGGTCAAAACAAAATAGATTATCATAAAAACTCTTTTTCATCAAGCATATCTTAACAGGAAAACAATTCTTTTACAATAGATCATGATAACAATCTATCACTGAAATAATCTATTTTCTGTTGCTAATCCAAACACATTCATTTACTCGTATCATGCAGGCTAAGATGCTTACTGGCTCTACCTTGCTTGTCACCGAGGATGAAAGACCAGAGTTAGAAGAGGGTGAATTTTACACACATGATCTTGTTGGGATGAAAGTTTTTCTCAAGGTTCCTATGAACCATTTTTCCTCTCCTTATTCATTATTTTTTATTCAATTTTTTGAAATATTGCCATTTAATGGAACCAAAGATTTTCCTTTCCTATCCATTTAACTTTATGTTATATTTTTTAGGTCTATAAAATTAACTTGGTGATCCTCATTGATGAGCTATTACAGAAATGACAGCTTTTTTGCCATGTTAAAATATAGCCTTTCACAGATTTGTTTTTTTTGGTGGAGCTCTTTTCTTTGCATACATATATCCTACTGACAGCTATTTCTTTGTGAAACAGCAAATGACTCAGCAAATGAAATGCAAAGTGCTAGTATAGTGATTCAAATGCAAACAAACTATTATCAATAACCTAAAGATAATGTTATAATATGTTGCGTGGTATGGGTATGATACATGTAAGAGATACATTTTAGAAAATCAAAGATATGGGTATGTCAATATAAAATTTTTATGTATATATACTTATATAAGTATATAAAAAAGGTAAGAGGGTCGTCACCGACACTGCCTGAGGATGCGAGTGTCGTAGGATGAGAAGTTAAGACTCATTACCAACTGAGATTTCTAGCCCAAAATGACACAGTTTTGCAATGGTCACTCAGTCAGCACCATAGGAGTACCCTGCCGTACCCAATCCGTGTAACAAATAAAAAAACAATTTGATATAATTCTTACATATTCGGTACATACCCATGCATATCCAAGACATACATCACCATTTTTTGAAGTACCCAGTTTATATAGATTTATGCAACTTTGAATTCTTCTTCTTTGGTATTGTATTGCCTTATTGTTTTTAAATCCTTAAACTGAATTTGTTTACCTACAACACCTTTTCCTATCAGGAAAGTGGAGAATTTGTGGGAACTGTTATTGGTGTTTTCAATAGTGGAGCTAATGACCTTCTGCAAGTTTCCCTTGATTCATCTTTTGGTATTCTTGATAAAAGTGGAAAGTCAAGATCTGAAGAGGTAGAAGCATCTGGTCAGCTTGTTTTGGTGCCTTTTGTGGAAGCAATTGTTCCGGATGTTGATACAAAAAGAAGAGAAATGCATATCACACCACCCAAGGGGCTACTGGAATTAAACTTACGATATGATGAGAGGTCCAAAAAAGAAAGGCGCCAACTTGTGAGGCATACTGCCCTATACTTTATCACCAAGTTGTTACTTTTTGGAATTTTTTGAACAAAACATTGATGCATACTCTCCTATACTTTTTGAACAGGTTCAATGTTTTGTTGTTGTTTTTGTGCTTACTGCTGATGTTATATTACCTTCTTAGTCTCTCCCTTTTCAAGGCAATTTTGTGATTAAACATTCGTTTCAATTATATATGTTTTACCTTGGCTATTTTGCCTTCAGAGTAAGCCACAATTATGTATTAATTGGATGCGGTTTTTATTAATTTGTATGATAACCCAGCTAACAGATTTGCATTATTGTCAACCTTAGTGAAATTAGATTTTCATAATGTGGCATTCTGCTATGCCTCTCAATAGTTGAACTTGTATCATTTGAATTTTAAATTGTGTTTTATGGGTTAATTTTCCTATCATAATGACTGGGTAGCAATTGATACCACCTACCAAGAAATGATATGGATAATTCATTTTTTTGGTATATTTCAGGAATGGAAAGAAAGGAAAAAGTTTCAAAAGCGCCTCATAGCAGCGAAAAAGAAACTCGTTGAAATAGAGCAGCAACATGTATTTCATGGACTTCGATATGGAGAGAAGGAACAGAGGAGCTTGCTTAGTGATCAGATTGTTGGTGTAAACACCAAATTGCTTCAGGAGGCATTACAAGGTCTTCAACAACCTACCAAGAGGCAAGTTATTGTAAACCATAGTTATTTTAAGCTTCAACACCTTCATCCCCCACCCCGACAAAAAGAAAGAGAGAAACTATTTCTGTTATCAGTATGATCCAATACTAGGTTTTAGAAATGACTACTCATTCTTAGATAAACTAAATTATAAAAATATTAGTGTTTTCTGATTTAATTGTTCATTTTTTATGAACTTGACCATACGATCATTGATTTTTGTGGCTTGTTATGTCACAATTTCTCGGCCCTTTTTTATTACATTTGTTGGAATGTTCATTTGTGTTTTAACTTCCTTAAATTCAGATGGAATGCAGCCGAGGTGATCAGTGCTTCAGAAGCAAAGCTTATTAATAGTTTGCAAATATCATCCAAATCTTCCTTACATGGAAATGGAGATAACATTTTGCAAGACAAGGGACTCAAGCTCATGTCTGAGGGGAAAATGGCTATAGTCCTGCTTTTGAATGAAAAAGAGAATCAGGGGTTCATTTGTGACCCTGACATAGTTGAGAATGAAGCGACAGACACTTTACTTCTCCCACTTCAAAAGTTACTCTCTGATGATGGAAATTTTGTAAAGGTTGTAAACTTGTGTTTTTAATTTTTTTATTGTCGGTAAATATGCTCCTGATAAAGATTAACTATTGTGAAAATCAATTTATTGTCATAATTGAATTTCAACAGAACACCTCTTCAACAAATATTCAAAGAGAACAGAAAAACTAGCATTTTAATGTTGTCCATTTCATTTCCAATGTGATGTTTGTTATGAATCATGCTGGAAAAAAGATGATATAAGCTGATTTTTAAGGTATCATCTAAGTGACTTTTTGAAATGACTGTATTAAATAAATTCTCATCATCTAATGAATTTGCATTTTTTGCAGGATAAAGATCGCGAGGTTGTGCCTTTAATTTTGGTTTCGTCAGCCCAACAAATTGAGTCTTTAAGAAAGCTGTTTACCAACAACAATCACTTTGCATTTGACTCTGAAAAGGTTCACATCATGCCGAAGATCTCCCTTTTTTGTTTTCTATTATCTTGGTCAAATATGTACTAAAGTTTGTCAATATCTCTGTATTGTGGTCCAACTTAAATATTCTTACTGTTCATCGTATTTTTTGATTTCTACAATCCACATTACCTTCCATTTTGAAATTCTACTTCACCTGTAGTGGTTTAGTTTCGGGACTCGTAAAATATGGAACATTGCCTGTTCATTGCTTGGAAACTGAAAATATCAATATTGCAGTAACATTTAACTAATACTAGTTTCCTTTTAGGATGTGGTTATGCATGCTATAAATAATACTACTACACTGGATAAGTGAAGTGGTGGTCATATGCAAAACATCAATGGTCAATTTGTACAAGAAATAATATAGTCTTCATTTTAACTTTTAAATGGAAATCTAGTGACAATCTCTTCTCAACCTCGTGCTTATATAATTGGCTTCTAGTGTGATCACAATCTTAATATTTTAACCCTCTTGCAGATATGGTTTTTGGAGGAAGAGAAGCTTCCGGTTGTTAGCAGTTTGCCTGAAGGACAAAACAAATATAAGATTCTAATGAAGTCACCTTGGGAAATACTCCAAACTCCTGTTGGATCTGGAGGGTTTATTAGCTTGTTTTCAAAGCATAGCATTGCCGATAATCTTATTAACCTCGGAGTTGAGTACGTTGAGGTCAGATTCTTTTTTCTTTTCATTTTCCGTTAAACATTGATACCCAGTATAGATGTCGTTAGCTAACACATAATCCTATAAGCAAGGCAGACAATGAAATTTTTGTTTGGTTTTTTAGTTCTTTAACTGGTTGATTAACTGCTGAAGTAACTTATTACTCTTGTAGGGGTAGTCATTGTATTTATGTATATAAATTAGAAGTGGTTTGTGTAGGGGCAAGAGGAAGACAAATGTATGTATACTCTAGCCGAGGTCTAGAGTATAGATAATCATGCATAAATGTATGTTATAACTATTTCGAAATAACATGTTTTGTCTAGTAATAAAGAAATATTACCATTCACTATTTGGAAATTAGGCTTTCTGGTTCACAATTTGACTCCCAATATTATAACCATGCCCGAACAAATCAAGGTCTATCTCACGTAGGTTGGCCGAGTCATCAAGTGAACCATGATCTACACCCTACTACTCCTCGTCGTCTTCCCCATAAAAACCTGAACTTCCCATGTCACATAACTTCCTCTATTGGTAGATGTAAATCCTTGGACCTTATGAAAGATAGGTTACAAACATATACCAACATCTGAATTGAAACTGAGAGGTCATCCTCTCTTGTCATCAATCTCCATTCACTCTTGTGTGAACATAAACTGCTTTTTCCTTTCAAGTAAGGGTGTTTGTGGGTTGATTTGGATTGGTTTTGGGGTAAAAAGTCATCTTATTGGAACATAAATATCACATGTGGTTCGAGTCGGTTGATTTAAGCATCAAATTTGGTATGAACTAAAAATTACGAGCGGTTGTGATTTGGCTTTTTATTTTTGATTATTTACGTTTTTATCCAAATACAACTTTAATTTTATAAGTGTATGTATTGATTTTTATTTTAAATAGTAAAATAAAATATTATGGTTAATTGTTTGATTATTGAGATAATGTATCCAAATGAAAGTAATACAAAAAATAATTCAATCAAAGGTATACATCAAATATCACAACTTAAAGTAAATATACAATTTTAGATTAATTAATATATAAAATATGTAAGATGCACAATTTGATCGAGTTTTATACATGAATCCAAAATCTGATCTGATCTGACCTGGCCTGTTCTTTGCAAAACCAATCTAAAATATTTTTTTTATTGGTTTGTAGTTTTTTGAATTGGTTTACAGTTTTATTTTGGAACGATTTGGATGTGAACATGCCCTACTTTCAGGTGTGGTTTAATAAACTTGATGAAAGTATGAAAAAGAGGTTTTCAGGGAGAAAATTTGTTTTAGGGAAACTAGAGGCTGAAACTTATTTGAAAAAATGAACTAATTGCCGAACAAACATTATTAATCTAAAGAAATAACTGTCATTTTTTGTAATTTACTACATAAATGTGATTTTTTCGAACGGTCAAAACAAAATAGATTATCATAAAAACTCTTTTTCATCAAGCATATCTTAACAGGAAAACAATTCTTTTACAATAGATCATGATAACAATCTATCACTGAAATAATCTATTTTCTGTTGCTAATCCAAACACATTCATTTACTCGTATCATGCAGGCTAAGATGCTTACTGGCTCTACCTTGCTTGTCACCGAGGATGAAAGACCAGAGTTAGAAGAGGGTGAATTTTACACACATGATCTTGTTGGGATGAAAGTTTTTCTCAAGGTTCCTATGAACCATTTTTCCTCTCCTTATTCATTATTTTTTATTCAATTTTTTGAAATATTGCCATTTAATGGAACCAAAGATTTTCCTTTCCTATCCATTTAACTTTATGTTATATTTTTTAGGTCTATAAAATTAACTTGGTGATCCTCATTGATGAGCTATTACAGAAATGACAGCTTTTTTGCCATGTTAAAATATAGCCTTTCACAGATTTGTTTTTTTTGGTGGAGCTCTTTTCTTTGCATACATATATCCTACTGACAGCTATTTCTTTGTGAAACAGCAAATGACTCAGCAAATGAAATGCAAAGTGCTAGTATAGTGATTCAAATGCAAACAAACTATTATCAATAACCTAAAGATAATGTTATAATATGTTGCGTGGTATGGGTATGATACATGTAAGAGATACATTTTAGAAAATCAAAGATATGGGTATGTCAATATAAAATTTTTATGTATATATACTTATATAAGTATATAAAAAAGGTAAGAGGGTCGTCACCGACACTGCCTGAGGATGCGAGTGTCGTAGGATGAGAAGTTAAGACTCATTACCAACTGAGATTTCTAGCCCAAAATGACACAGTTTTGCAATGGTCACTCAGTCAGCACCATAGGAGTACCCTGCCGTACCCAATCCGTGTAACAAATAAAAAAACAATTTGATATAATTCTTACATATTCGGTACATACCCATGCATATCCAAGACATACATCACCATTTTTTGAAGTACCCAGTTTATATAGATTTATGCAACTTTGAATTCTTCTTCTTTGGTATTGTATTGCCTTATTGTTTTTAAATCCTTAAACTGAATTTGTTTACCTACAACACCTTTTCCTATCAGGAAAGTGGAGAATTTGTGGGAACTGTTATTGGTGTTTTCAATAGTGGAGCTAATGACCTTCTGCAAGTTTCCCTTGATTCATCTTTTGGTATTCTTGATAAAAGTGGAAAGTCAAGATCTGAAGAGGTAGAAGCATCTGGTCAGCTTGTTTTGGTGCCTTTTGTGGAAGCAATTGTTCCGGATGTTGATACAAAAAGAAGAGAAATGCATATCACACCACCCAAGGGGCTACTGGAATTAAACTTACGATATGATGAGAGGTCCAAAAAAGAAAGGCGCCAACTTGTGAGGCATACTGCCCTATACTTTATCACCAAGTTGTTACTTTTTGGAATTTTTTGAACAAAACATTGATGCATACTCTCCTATACTTTTTGAACAGGTTCAATGTTTTGTTGTTGTTTTTGTGCTTACTGCTGATGTTATATTACCTTCTTAGTCTCTCCCTTTTCAAGGCAATTTTGTGATTAAACATTCGTTTCAATTATATATGTTTTACCTTGGCTATTTTGCCTTCAGAGTAAGCCACAATTATGTATTAATTGGATGCGGTTTTTATTAATTTGTATGATAACCCAGCTAACAGATTTGCATTATTGTCAACCTTAGTGAAATTAGATTTTCATAATGTGGCATTCTGCTATGCCTCTCAATAGTTGAACTTGTATCATTTGAATTTTAAATTGTGTTTTATGGGTTAATTTTCCTATCATAATGACTGGGTAGCAATTGATACCACCTACCAAGAAATGATATGGATAATTCATTTTTTTGGTATATTTCAGGAATGGAAAGAAAGGAAAAAGTTTCAAAAGCGCCTCATAGCAGCGAAAAAGAAACTCGTTGAAATAGAGCAGCAACATGTATTTCATGGACTTCGATATGGAGAGAAGGAACAGAGGAGCTTGCTTAGTGATCAGATTGTTGGTGTAAACACCAAATTGCTTCAGGAGGCATTACAAGGTCTTCAACAACCTACCAAGAGGCAAGTTATTGTAAACCATAGTTATTTTAAGCTTCAACACCTTCATCCCCCACCCCGACAAAAAGAAAGAGAGAAACTATTTCTGTTATCAGTATGATCCAATACTAGGTTTTAGAAATGACTACTCATTCTTAGATAAACTAAATTATAAAAATATTAGTGTTTTCTGATTTAATTGTTCATTTTTTATGAACTTGACCATACGATCATTGATTTTTGTGGCTTGTTATGTCACAATTTCTCGGCCCTTTTTTATTACATTTGTTGGAATGTTCATTTGTGTTTTAACTTCCTTAAATTCAGATGGAATGCAGCCGAGGTGATCAGTGCTTCAGAAGCAAAGCTTATTAATAGTTTGCAAATATCATCCAAATCTTCCTTACATGGAAATGGAGATAACATTTTGCAAGACAAGGGACTCAAGCTCATGTCTGAGGGGAAAATGGCTATAGTCCTGCTTTTGAATGAAAAAGAGAATCAGGGGTTCATTTGTGACCCTGACATAGTTGAGAATGAAGCGACAGACACTTTACTTCTCCCACTTCAAAAGTTACTCTCTGATGATGGAAATTTTGTAAAGGTTGTAAACTTGTGTTTTTAATTTTTTTATTGTCGGTAAATATGCTCCTGATAAAGATTAACTATTGTGAAAATCAATTTATTGTCATAATTGAATTTCAACAGAACACCTCTTCAACAAATATTCAAAGAGAACAGAAAAACTAGCATTTTAATGTTGTCCATTTCATTTCCAATGTGATGTTTGTTATGAATCATGCTGGAAAAAAGATGATATAAGCTGATTTTTAAGGTATCATCTAAGTGACTTTTTGAAATGACTGTATTAAATAAATTCTCATCATCTAATGAATTTGCATTTTTTGCAGGATAAAGATCGCGAGGTTGTGCCTTTAATTTTGGTTTCGTCAGCCCAACAAATTGAGTCTTTAAGAAAGCTGTTTACCAACAACAATCACTTTGCATTTGACTCTGAAAAGGTTCACATCATGCCGAAGATCTCCCTTTTTTGTTTTCTATTATCTTGGTCAAATATGTACTAAAGTTTGTCAATATCTCTGTATTGTGGTCCAACTTAAATATTCTTACTGTTCATCGTATTTTTTGATTTCTACAATCCACATTACCTTCCATTTTGAAATTCTACTTCACCTGTAGTGGTTTAGTTTCGGGACTCGTAAAATATGGAACATTGCCTGTTCATTGCTTGGAAACTGAAAATATCAATATTGCAGTAACATTTAACTAATACTAGTTTCCTTTTAGGATGTGGTTATGCATGCTATAAATAATACTACTACACTGGATAAGTGAAGTGGTGGTCATATGCAAAACATCAATGGTCAATTTGTACAAGAAATAATATAGTCTTCATTTTAACTTTTAAATGGAAATCTAGTGACAATCTCTTCTCAACCTCGTGCTTATATAATTGGCTTCTAGTGTGATCACAATCTTAATATTTTAACCCTCTTGCAGATATGGTTTTTGGAGGAAGAGAAGCTTCCGGTTGTTAGCAGTTTGCCTGAAGGACAAAACAAATATAAGATTCTAATGAAGTCACCTTGGGAAATACTCCAAACTCCTGTTGGATCTGGAGGGTTTATTAGCTTGTTTTCAAAGCATAGCATTGCCGATAATCTTATTAACCTCGGAGTTGAGTACGTTGAGGTCAGATTCTTTTTTCTTTTCATTTTCCGTTAAACATTGATACCCAGTATAGATGTCGTTAGCTAACACATAATCCTATAAGCAAGGCAGACAATGAAATTTTTGTTTGGTTTTTTAGTTCTTTAACTGGTTGATTAACTGCTGAAGTGTCTGAGGCTGTCATGCCTATAGTATAGATAAATACTTAAATGAAGTTTTTCTTAGTAAAAGTAAAAGAGTTTAATATCTATGCACTATAGTATAAAGGTTTATACACAATCAGTATATCATCCATGATAGAACTAGTATCAAACAGAAACAGTAGGTAGAGAAGAGAAGAAAGAATTGATACAAGATCAATGTGATCTTGACCAGTAAATTGTATTATTGCAGAAAGTGTGTATACAATGATGAAGAACTCCTTTGGCAAGAGAGTAACTTCTCTAACTGATTTCCTAAATCAGTTCCCAATTACAACTTCTCCCAAAAAACCTCCTCTTACAAGCTTTCCCTTCTCTATTTATACACTAATACACTAGTCTAATTAACTAGTAAGGGTATTCTAGGAATTCCCTCTTTATTTAATTCAAACAACTCCTAACAACAAACCTCTTTTCTACTACCCTACCAATCCACCATTCATTTATGTTACTTTTTTTGAAGAGTCAATAATGAGAAAACATGAATAGTGGATGATGTAGTGACAGTATATAGAACTCACATTGTCGGTGCACACCAGCCAATTTCAACAATACAACGAAAAGGCCCAGTTAGTCCGGCCATCTTCTAGGAAGGGTTCAGGCCCAACTCCCCCAAGAAAACTATCTTAAAAGTTAAATACAAATATGCAATCAGCTTTACTTTACTAATTAACACTGCATTCTTCCAATTCCTAGTATTGGGATAGCAGAAAAGAAACCTCACAGCTAAATCCTTTCTGATCACATTAAAGTATTGTTCTGGTTGATAACTTTTTTGTTAAAACTTCCTCATATTTCTTTCCTTCCAAGCATAGTATGCAACTGCTGCTTAAGCTGCCCAGACCAATATGTTTCCTGATCTTGTTTCTGAAAGCATGCATAATCCATCCCACCCATCTATTGAAACTCTTAGGCCAATAATTTAGACCCAACCCTTGGTAAACCCGTTGGAGTAACTCACTTGTCCATTGGCATTCATAGAACAAATTGGTTCTGGTTTCATTCTCAATGGCCATTTAAGCAACAAGTAATATCATCAGTTTTCATGAACTTATTACCCTGTCAACAATTTATTCTGAATGAAGTTTCGCAAATACACCTTCGTTAAATTTGGTCAGTCCATTCCCTGCCACTCCCTCCATTAGATATGCTCATGAATAGAACTTCATAATTCTTAATCTTTCATCCTCCTGATTTCTGATGGTATTTTAGCCTTTGGTTTATTATTGCTATGGTTAAGGTCAAATTTTATTTTTATCACTTTTCTCTTATGCACAAAACATATCCAGGACCTTCTATTTTAACATCAGCAATTTGTGCCATTTCATGCCTTAATTTTGGTTTTCTGAAGCTTATGGTTACTCTCAACTAGATTTGCAATCGCACTTGTATTTTTGGAAACACTTCTGACATTTCTTTTCTATGATGACATATCCTTTCTCTGATTCATTCGTGCTGTACATTGTTGCAGATATGCTGCCCAAGTGAAAGAATTGCTGGTGGAAACTCACTACTTCTTGGGTTGGTTGATTCGCGGAAAGCCGATGTTGGGATACAAATTTCACCTTCAATGGCTGACCCAGAGAAAATTTTTGACATAATATTCTCAATGGATTTTCTGAAGAAGCTATTGAAGCAGAGCAACAAACTCCAATTTGATGCAATTCCAAAGGCAAATTCCTTTGTTGAGAAAAATGACAAAGACTGGGTAACTGTCACATCCTCCATCCCCAACTCATATGAGCTCTCTTGTAGCATATATAGTTCATTAAACGCATGTTCGTTGGATAAGGTTTGTGTGGTTACAGAATAAACAATGACCGCGTCTTAGTCCTACTAGTTGGGGTCGGCTTATGTAGTTATAGAATGATAAGATAAAGTTATAGTAGTGAGATAGCTAAGAATATGTAAAGAAGGTGAAACATCAGAAGAAAAGGTAGGCATATGAGACCATATGTGGGTCTATGAAACATTCTTTGAAATCTATGTAATTTTAGATGTACAAGAAATTTAATCACATTTAAAGAATGTGAATTAGTAGGGTTACATGTGATTTTCCTTTACTTTTGTAACCTAGAAAACCCTATTGATTTTGCAGGATATGAGTTTAGATCTTCCATTTATTTATTACCATTTACTCTCAACTGCGCTAATGCTTAAAGAAACTACATAATAGAAATAATAAAAGGGAAAACAGCAACCAAACTCTCAAAGTAATCTTATATTTTCTTACTAAATTCTACTAAAAATATTTTTACCCACAAAAGAACGATACGTGTCACTTGTAGATTAATCATTAATGAATAAAGTATTATTTTGTGACATATGTTACTTTTTTGTTGATAGGAGGATTAGTAGGAGGATTTACTATTTTCTATTCTCTATTCCTTATAATGTTTGTTGTTACCAATTTCGTCTAAATGGCCAATCAGTTGTTAAACGTGTTTGTTATTTTAGTTCTAATTGTAGCAAATAAATATTTTGTTGTTTAACATAGTGACTTTATTTGAAGTGCAAATGATATCACTATTTGCTCAAGATGAGAAATATTTTCTTCCTTTTGATTGTTCTTTGTTTTTTTTAAATAACAGCTTGGAAGATGATTTAGGTGCATGTGATTTTATTGAGCAATGTGACGAAAGGTGTAAAATTAAGTGTTTTAAATTGCAATTAGTAGTGTCTTTAGGGATGTAAAAGTCCGGTTGTGTTTTTGGTGCAAACATAACTGAATATAAAACATGGTTCAATTTATCTTAATTAACCACAAATTTTATTGTAGGAATTGAACCGAATTACATTTGAATGGTTCGGTTATGTTCCATGGTATTCCTATTTTTTTTTAAATTCCACATTAATCGAAAGTTTAAAATGTATTATAAGGGACATTTTTCTTCCATAAAAGAATAAACGTTACTATTACTTTTATTATTATCAAATATTAAAACTCATTCCTAATTGATTGTTAATAACATATATAATAATTATATAATTTAGGAAGAAAAATAAATGATTATAGTACAATCCACAATTAGTAATATGTATTAGTAACATATATAATAATACAATTCATGATTTCTTTCATAAAAGAATAAACGCTAGTATTACTTTTATTATTATCAAATATTAAAACTCATTCCTAATTGATTGTTAATAACATATATAACAATTATGTAATTTAGGAAGAAAAAATGAATGATTATAGTACAATCCACAATTAGTAATATGTATTAGTAGCATATATAATAATACAATTCATGATTTCTTCCATAAAAGAATAAACGCTACTATTACTTTTATTATTATCAAATATTAAAACTCATTTCTAATTGATTGTTAATAACATATATAACAATTATGTAATTTAGGAAGAAAAAATGAATGATCATAGTACAATCCACAATTAGTAATATGTATTAGTAGCATATATAATAATACAATTCATGATTTGCAACACATAACAATTTCATAACATGTACATCAACTAGTAACATATATAACATTACAATTCACAATTAGGAACATATATAATAAATAATAATACATACATGATAATTTATGATATATGTTAGTTTCAAGCTTAGTACCATAAAAGTTAGAAAATTTATTCCAAATCATCAAAACACTGAGAAAGTAGCACATATATAGCAATTTAGTAATTAGTAACATATATAACACTAACATAATAATAACAACTTAGTAACATATATAGTATTACCACTCACAAAATTGATAATTTAAGCCACAAAGTTGGTTAAAGAATTCAAACAATTATACAATATTATTCCTTAGTATCTATTTCATTAATAAACGTTTCAGTTTCAGTTTCAATGGTTCCTAAATTTCTAAAACCATTCACCAAACCAACATAAGTGGTTCCTTAAAAAGATAATCAAACCAAACTATGAAACCAAATGAACCATAGTTTATGATTCAGTTTGGTTGCACTAGTTTCGTGGTTTAAATTGAAACCACTTCCACCCTTAAGTGTCTTAATTATCATCAATTTTTTTTTAAAAAAGTAATATAATTGAATAGTGAATGATATATTAACCTTATATAAACAGTTACACTGATAGCGTATAGAGACACTCTTCATAGATTATTCTCATGATTTTAATCCATTGTTTTCATTCATATATAAGGACTCTCTCAATTAATAGTGCATTATGGAGTAGTTGTTCTACTACACATACCCTTTATTATAATTTATAGGTAACAATATGTCATATGTTTCCTCTATAACACCTACCCTTTATTTATTTCTTTAGCATGCTTATGTTCTTTATTTCTTTGCCATCTGCAGCTTCTGTTACTACCATTGATTGGACTCTTACACTCCTGGCCATGGGGTATTCTGTCACACTCTGATCTGTTTGTCTTCTTCATGCAAGAAATATTCCAACAGTTTTACCTTATCATCGATTTCCGTGTCACAACATTTGATAAGTTTAACAAGTCTTGTATGATTCTATTAAAAAGAAGATGACCCAATATACAAGACTCTCACTTAGTAGGCTCCCATTTGATATCAGAAATGATCGCCTTATAAGACAAGCAAATTCATTTGCAAACTTTCCCAAGTCTATATTTTCCACCGCTGTAATTTCCTAGTAACTCTATGAAATGTCCAATTTTGCAGACAACAATGGAAGCTTTTCTAACTATCCTTTCAGCTACACAGCTTTTCTACATAGCTGTTATTCATGGGTCATGGCACTGCTGCATATATGAGTTAAACATTAAAGTTGGGGGAATTACTTTTTCTTCTTTTTGGTGTCCATAAGAGAATGTATTTGTGTATTTGTATTTCTTTCTCTATTGTTTTCCTATTTGTTTCCACTCTGAATTATTTACTTGTTCTGTTTTATACCATTGAAGACTTCAAATTTACAAAGCAAATTGTAGTCTGATTTGAATGATTGGATTTGTATGAATAATAAGTCAATTACAAAAGCATTAAAGTACAACACTATCCATGTCTTTCTAAAATTGTTTCCTTCAAACTTTGATAACCATTTGCTTGTCTTAAAATAGAATCCAAATAATATTCACACAAAGACCATGCATGAAAAGATAAGTAACCATTTAGATCCTTTTAAAAGGTTTTTTGAATTTTACTCAGGTAAAAAGCTATGACATGTTTCTTACAACACAATCCACACACAGAACTATAAGGAAATCTTCAATTGCTATCCACAGAATGGAATTATACCTCATTGCAAAATACTACTAGAATGAACATGTAGTTTAAAAGACTGAGTATTTAGCTGCAATTGTTGCTATCAACAATAACTGCAACAAATCTAACTGAGTAAGCAAACCTTATAATAATTATATAGTTGAGATTGTTGCCCATTAGATTTTAGAAAATCTTCAAGCAAACAATCTAGATCAAAATATCACAATCTTTTGACAATGTTGTAAGTCTTCACAAGTTTGTCGCGTTGCTTGTATTTCTGCAAGAAAAACAGAAGGCAGATATTGTCGTCCGTAACATGAGTTTAACGTTCAAAACGTATACTAATACTACACAGATATGAGTCAACACCCGTTGTACCAAAAGAGTGTGACACTTCCTCTGATTGGTTAGAAAACATATATTTAAGTTTAAAATTTAATAATAAAGTATTTTTCTGACCAATCAGAGAACGTAGCACATGGAGTGACACTATTTGGCACAGAAGATGTGATCTGCACAGACAATACCCAAAGTAAGCATCATCATAAAGAACAATACAACTTATAACTTAACAAATAGTATATAATTAAAACTAAGTGCATCTTAAATAACAAGATCTGTGTCCAAAAGATATAAAGATTCTATCAGGCTCAGACTAGAATGAATCATAACAAAGAAGCATTTATAATCTATATAGTAAGCACAGAGATAATCTGGGACTACTATAGCTGAACATTAATAGTGAAAAATTAGTCAACTACATAATTTAGAAACCAACTGGTCCATGAAGGCATGGTTGTCAGTGTGGACAAAAAGTCCTAAACTACCAGGTCAGATTTCCAGATATTATAGACCAAACAAGAGACTTTAAGTGTTTTAGTACTGCAGTTGGAATAACTCTTGATTTTAAGTGCGCTTTTAAAATTTTAACAAAGTAATCATTGTAAAAGCTTGAAAAAAACAGGACATACCCACATTAATGAAGAACAAGAAAAATGAATGAGGAAAAGCGAGTGTCATGAAAAATACATGTTCCGAAGTTTCATAAGTTTTCTGGATTTGTAGGTCTTGCGATGGATGGAACCAAAATGGACTGATACTATGAAACAATGTAACCGGCGAATAAGCAGTTCAAAAAAACACAAATAGGTATAAATGAGGAGAGCAAGTACAACTTTTTATATTGGAAGGGTGTTCCAACAGATATGATATTGTAAGGTAAAATAACTCCAGACCTGAATTCATCTATCTGAGCCTGACACAACTTCATACAATCCACAACAACTCAGCCATGAGGTCTTTTGCACTATATGGGGAGCTGATGCTACAAGAGGCTGCACAATAATTCAGCAAAGAAAAATAATTTAAAATGATTTTTCTACGCACAAAAAAAAAAACACAAACCGTAATTGTGTGGTGAAAGTTTTATAAATTCGAAAATGCAAAACCTGATTTTCAGAGGATTCCGGACTCTCAGATTCCTTAATATGTTCTGCACCATTAAAAGATTTAGTGAAAGGATTGGCAGATAATGAAGCTAATACTTCGTTATCACATTCCGTTGGCTTTGGTTCCTCCAAATTTGACGTTCTAGCACCCTCATCAATTAAGGCATATACACGATCCTCATTTATCTTCATAGCTAGATCGGTCACTCCTAGAGATGGGACTACTGTCTTCTCTACTAATACACTTCCATTATCATCGTTTTCTGTCACAGACAAAGAAGCCACAGCCTTAACTGAATTAACAGAAGACTCCGCAGCTGAATTACCAGTCTCCTCAACTGGTGCATTTTCAGAAATCGAAGTCACATCGGAAGGTGGAGAATCAATGGATTTAACCAACTCATGGCATACAATTGCCTCTTCAATTGAATTATAATCTTCATCCTTTGGGTTATTTTTGGTGACGGATTCATCATTTGAAGTACCACTGCCATTCTCATTCCCATAACATGATTCCTTGGCAGTCTCAATGTGCTCAAAACTCACATCTTTGCTCTCAGAACTCTCCTCAGATTTCATATCTCCCGCTATCAAGACAACATTATCCTCCTTGTGTCCTAACATTTTGTCAATCTGAGTATCACCCGGAATTTCTTCCATCGACTTAGCATCTGAAGCAATTGGTTGAGCAGCTGGCGGGTCTCTCTTTTCATCCTCTTCACTCCCTTCATTAAATGGATTTTGATGATGACTACCATGGTCATGATGTCGTGGCGAACTAACCTCGCCGCTATCACTTCCTATCTCATCTTGGGACTTTAATTCATCATTTCCTGACATTTGTTATATTTAATAATTAATCAAATCAACATTAACAATAACATAGATAGACCTATGTACCCAACTACCCCAAATACAAAAAATCCCAATCAAATAAATGCAAAACAAGAAGAATTAACACATACCCATCAAACCAAATAGACCAAAAAAACAAATAAATCAATAATTGAAGAGGACCCATCTATGAATAATTGTGAGTTAAGTGCACATGCATATTCACAAAAGCTCTAAAACAAAAAAGCTAGTAGGCAAAAGTACCTTGAAGGTTGTTGATGTTGTTCTCATTTTGCTTCTTTTTCTTGGCAGCTTTTCTCTTCTTAGGACCTGATGGCATGATTAGAATGAAATAGGAGCTTTTACCTCTCTGTCACTGTTCTCTTAGTGTTTCTAATGTTGGGGTATGAACAATAAATGTACTAACTTGGAACACACAGAGTAACCCAAATCTACACAAAAATATTCACAATCATTGAAAAATAAGAGGTGAGTGTAGTTAGAATTAGAGACATGAAAAGACTGAGATTTTTGTTTAAACTTCAAAGTTTCAAACTTGGAGCTTACCACACAATAATAGTCAAAGTTTTAAACTTGAGTTGAGAATCATTGGATTTGGGTTTCTCACACAATTCAGGAATTTGGTATATAAATAGAATTGAATTAGGTTAAATTAAATTAAGAGTATATATTATTTAGTGTATAAATTTATATAATTTAGTATATAAATTTTTACCCAACCGCGAGTATTGAATTAAAATTAAGTATTGGGTTGAATGTAATAATATATATGGTGGAATCATTGCATTGTATTATAGGACCTGAGTTTTAATTACTGAGAGCAATACTTATTAAACCATTAATCAAAAAAATATTAAAAAAGGGTAAGAAGATATATTGGTAGTATTAAAAAATTATTTATTTATTCAACAACAAAAATTATTGCTCCCCATTTTATCTTTAATGCATTTTTTCTTTCAATTATTTTTAATCTAGTAACAGTTTACATGAACAAAGAATATAAAACCTTTTTCTACGTAACAGTAGATTAAACTTTAACGTTTCTGTAATTTTTGCTGTTATTAAGAATACATATTTATTTTAATTAGTTTATTTTTTGGTTTTTTAATATTATTTTATTAGCTACAGGTTTTTTAATACCTACAGGTTTTTCAATTTTAAATTATCTCATATTTTTGGAGTTTACTGAATCAGGAGCAATGTATAATGACAGTTTAGATAAACATTGGGTTTTAATCAACTTATATTGGTTATATGTGTTTGCTTCACAAAAACAATTAGCCATATTAATTCGAAACTTAGCTCTCTTAAGCTACTCAGAAATGGAAGACTCAGATTAAAGTTATAAATTAATTTCTTTGAAAAAAATTATAAAAATAATTTTATTTTCATTTGTACTCCATTTTGTTCTCCTCATTGAGTTGGAATGGTACTTGAAGGTGGCAAATAAAATATTGAAGCAGAAAAAGAAAGTGGGCTCATTTCATGCATCCACTATGTCTAAAAAATATATATACATTACATCCACTTTTTATTATCTTATTAGTCTAAGATGAGACAAAGTATATAGTTCTTCACCCTTAGATTATCTAAAAATAACTAGATTCACATCATTTACATGATATATAAACGACCCTTTTGGATATTAGGCGAGAGTGATGAGTGGGACATAGTTATTCACTATTGGATTAAGTTTCAAATTTGATTAAATCCTTATGAAAAATCTCAAGTGATAAAAGCTAATATCTCTAAGTTTTGTGCACACTTATTTTGTTTTCTTCTATTTCTGCGCTTCAACTGAAATGTTTGAAAACTAAATATCACTAATATAAAAAAATAGAGAAATTAAGATTACATAACTAAAAAAAATAGTAACCCTAAAATTTATATCGGGTAACTATAAATATAATCTATCTATATCTATATTTCTATATCTATACCATTATATAAAGTCAAAACTCTTTTTAACTACCATGTCATGGTATAATTTTTTAATTCCAATTTAGCCTCCACTTTATCATAACCTCCTTTATCCAAATCTTTTAAAATATTTCTCTCATGATCTAAAACTGTTAAACTGCCTCTCGTTATCCAAAATACTTCTCTCACGTTCTCTCATTCTCATTCCTTCTCTCCTTCTTCACCCACAGTCATCTCCTTCTCTCAATTTGTGTGTGAATTATGATGAAAGAATGAAACTTTATAGAAAAAGAAAGAGACCCAATAACCTAATAATGCAAATGGGTTCTCTCTTGGAGGACTTTGAATTCATGAGGGATGGAAAAGATGGATCCTTCACCAGAAGTGCATCATTGTCTTGAATGTGTTGCAGAAAGAAGATAGAATGTGCATATATTGCAACTATGTTGCAAAGAAAGAAAGAAAAAGAATTAGTGTAGGATGAGAGAAAGGGAAGTAGCCTTTTGTGTGTAAGAGAGGAGAGAGTAAAGTGATAGACATAGGTTTTTTGGAAAGTAAACAAGTGTATATTCGTCAAAAGCATTTACAAGCTATATATAGCAATATGCCAACTACATTCCAAAAATAGTAAAACTACCAACAAACTAAACTAACCAAACTTTCTATATCTAGAAACTCTATATTTATCAAAACTGAATTACTTTTAACACTTCCCCTTAATTCAGATTTGCTTTCAAACACCTTAGACCAAGCTTATATCTAAG
>NC_032009.1:32351898-32354355 GCF_001865875.1 Lupinus angustifolius | reverse complement strand
GATGAGAGTGCCACAACATCTTGTTTCTTTGAAGACCAAGAGATTGGTGCCTCACCAAGAAAAAACATGTAGCCACTTGTGCTTTTTCTGTCACATTTATCCCCACACCAATCTGCATCACTGAATCCAAGCATTCTGTGATTTTTGTCACTGTTTTTGATAGGAAGTATCAAGCCAAACTCCAATGTCCCCTTCACATATCTGAGTATTCTTTTAGCTTGCATCAGATTGGATTTCTTTGGTGACTCCATGTGTCTACTTATCACACCTACACCATATGCAATATCTGGCCTTGTGTTGCAGATGTATCTTAGGCAACCAACTATCTACCTATAGAGAGTGTTATCAACTGCAACATCTTGTTCTGGTTTCTCACAACCTACACCAGCTTCAATAGGTGTAGAGACTGCATTGCGTCCTTCCATATTGAACCTCTTCAATACATCATTGATGTACTTTTGTTGGTGCATTAGGATTCCCTCTTTGACTCTTGAGAATTCTATCCCAAGGAAATAGGATAACTCTCCCAAGTCACTCATTTCAAACTCAGCCTTCATTTCTGCTTTGAACTCACAAATTTCCTCAAGCTTGGTTCCAGTTACTAGTAAGTCATCCACATAGAGACAAATTACTAGAAGATTCTGAACAGTTGAGCCCTTTACATATACACCATACTCTGATCTGCATTTCAGAAAGCCAAGCTTCAATAGGAATCCATCTATTCTTTTGTTCCAAGCCCTGGAGCCTGCTTGAGACCATAAAAGGCTTTATGCAGTTTGTATACTTGATGCTCTTTGCCAATTACTTCAAAACCAATTGGTTTTTTGACAAATACCACCTCATCTAATGGTCCATTTAAAAATGCAGACTTAACATCCATTTGGTGTATGTGCCAATTGTGATAGCTTGCCAAGGAAACTACTAATCTAATTGTTTCCAACCTTGCAACAGGTGCAAAGACTTCACTATAGTCAAGACCTTGCTTTTGTAAGAAACCTTTTGCAACTAGTCTTGCTTTNGCTTCACAATTTCACCCTTTGGATTCACCTTGATCTTATATACCCATCTAACATCAATAGCTTTCTTATTTTATGGTAGGTTAGTTAGATACCAAGTGTGATTCCTTTCAATAGAGTTGAGTTCTTCTCTCATAGCTTGCATCCACTGACTTGATTTCACTGCCTCATGAAAACTTATTGGTTCCATTTCAGCTAACAAAGCCATGTGCACCAATTCTCCTTCTGCAGTGATGCTTGAGTCAGATAAGATCTCATAGTCATTCAACCTTGTTGGTGGTTGTCTTGATCTATGGGATCTTCTTTCTGGTTGAGCATCTATATCTACTATAGCTGGTTGTTGTTGGACTTCATCATCTATATGCATTGTAGCACTTCTTTCTTGAGCAGTATTCTGTTTAGTCCAATCCCAGCATTGTGTCGCATCAATCTTTACATCTCTGCTCACAACAATTTTCTGATTCAAGGGTTAAACAACCTATAAGCACCTGTGTTGTGATAGCCAAGCAGAATCAATTTCTCACCCTTGTCATCAAGCTTTCTTCTCTGTACATCAGGTATATGTTTGTAATAAACAGAACCAAAAATTCTGAGATGACTTATATTTGGTTTCTTGCCTGACCAAGCTTCCTCAGGGGTGATGTTCTCAAGTCTACTAGATGGACATCTATTCAAGATGTATGCAGAGGTTGAGACTGCTTCTCCCCAAAACTTCTTTGGCAACTTCTTTGTTTTCAACATACTCCTAGCCATGTTTAGGACTGTCCTATTCATCCTTTCTGCAGTTCTATTATGTTGTGGAGTATAGAGTGCTATGACTTCATGAATTACTCATTCCTTGTCACATAAGTCTCTCCATTCAGTTGAGGTGTATTCTCCACCACCATCAGTTCTGAGTGCTTGTAGTTTCAATTCCTTCTGCCTTTCTGCTTGAGCCTTAAATCTGAGAAAAGTAAAAGCACATCACTCTTCTTTCTAATGAGATGTATCCATACCTTCCTTGTGTAATCATCTATGAAGGTCACAAAATACTTCTTTCCCCCCAATGATTCTTCCTTAAATGGCCCACACACATCTGAATAAACCAGTTCCAAAGGTCTAGATGATCTAGTAGGTATGTGTGCACCAAAAGCATTCCTTGTCTGCTTGCTTGTGAGACACTCACCACATAGTTCACTAGGAATAGCAATAGAGGGCAGACTAGAAACAATACCAACTCTGCTAAGAAGTTCAAGACCTTTGAAGTTCAGATGGCCATACCTTTGATGCCACACCCAATTTTCTTGCATAGCATTGGTCAGAAGGCAATTGTGATTGTTGATTTGAATGTCAATTTTGAAGGTTCTGTTATTGGATAGGGGAGCCTTCAAGAACAGTCTCTTTTTGACATCAAACACTCTTAGCACCTTATTCTCCATTGTCATTGTGTACCCCTTTTCAA
>NC_032009.1:32272576-32351798 GCF_001865875.1 Lupinus angustifolius | reverse complement strand
CTGCAAATTTCACCTTACTTTTAGCAGATTCATCAAGCTTCACAAACCATTCTTTGTGTCCAGTCATATAATTGGAACAACCAGTGTCAAGGTACCAATAATCACCCTTGACACTCTGTTTTTCTGTTGTAACCATAAGAAGAACTTGGTCATCCTCTGATTCTCCTCCATGAGCCATACTAGCTTCAACTTCTGATCCATTAGATTGCTTGAACCTGCATTTAGAGGCATAGTGTCCAAGGTTCTTGCAATTGTAACATTGGATCTTCCTTTTATCAAACTTTATCTTATTCTTTCTGAATGATTGATCTTGATGAAGTTGCTTCTGTGCAGAGTTATCATTCTTCCAATTTCCTCTGGATTTTTTTTGTGAAAGTTTCCTTGCCCAGGGTTCCTTTTGTTAAATTGTGCTTGAAGGACCTGATTAGGATTTCTTTCTTGGTCCCTTTCCTTTATTCTCTGCTCATGTGCCTCTAGGGTGCTCTGCAACTCCTCAATCTTGAATGCTTCAAGATCCTTGGATTCCTCTATGGCAACTACAACATGATCAAACTTGGAGGTCAATGTTCTCAACACTTTTTCAACCACCAACTAATCATTCATTACTTCACCACACCCCTTCGTCAAATTAGACAGAGATCTAATCTTGGTGAAGTAATCTGCTATGGAATCCCCTTCCTTCATTTGCATAAGCTCATACTCTCTTCTCAAGGTCTGCAATTTGACCTTCTTCACTTTCTCAGCTCCAGCATACCTCTTTTCAAGATTGTCCCAAGCCTCTTTTGCTGTTTTGGCATTGGCAATCTTCTCAAAGTTTACTCCATCCACACATTGGTGGATTATGAACAAATCTTTGCAATCCTTCTTCTTGCATTCTCTGAGTATTGATTTATGTGTCTCAGTTGCATCCTCCCCAATGGACTGGTACCCATCTTGCACAATTTCGAGCACTTCTTGGTACCCAAACATAACTCTCATTTGAACACTCCATCATTCATAGTTCTTTCCATCTAGGATAGGTAGTGTCATGGTGAAACCACTATTGGTCACCATTTTTAACTTTCTTGCCACAGACCCAAGATCAAGATAAACAAAGCTCTAGATACCACTGTTGCAGAAAGAAGATAGAATGTGCATATATTGCAAGTGAAAGAAAAGAAAGAAAAAGAAAGAACACGGTGAAGAGAAAGAGAAATAGCTTTATGTAAGAGAAGAGAAAATGTGATAGAGTTTAGGAAAGTAAAACAATGTATATTCATCAATAGCATTTACAAGCTATATAGCAATATGCCAACTACTTTCTAAAAATTGTAAAACCACCAACTAACTAAACTAACCAAAGTTTCTAATTCTAGAAACTAACCAAAAACTAAATTACTATTTCTAACAATAAATTAGTGTTTTTTTTGTTATTGGTGAGGAGAGACGAAAATGGAGAATCGTGGATCCTTCACCAGAAGTGTTCCACTGTCTCTAAGACTGCGATTGGGATCGGCACAAAGGGCAGTGAGTTTGGGAGTAGTTTTCTATCGGAGTCAGTTTGGATTATCAAGTTAACTGAGATTGTTGTGCCTCATTCAATATATCATCTATTCTCATTCTACAATTAGAAATTATGCAATCATTCAGTGTTAACAACAATTTTTTATGGTAATAAATCAAACCTCTTAATGTTATTTATTCTACAACTAGAGTATATAAAAATTGATTTTAATGGATCATCTGCTGGTACATAGAATTTTTTTATGATATTTGATGAGAAAGGAACTCTGTATTTTTAACCGCTTTGTAGAAAAAGTTTTGTTACAATTTACTTTTATTGTGCGGATATAATTTGGTGTTGATGCTTTGTGCTTTGTGATGTAATAAATCAATTTTAACAATGTGTAACAAATGTTTTGATATGAAATTTCATAATCTTCATGAGTTGTGTTTGGGGTTAACAACTAATGCAAATTGGCATCAAGTTGAGGAGGTTCGTGAGCCTATGAATGAAAGAAATGGATGCTCAACCAATTAAGAAAAAAATGTAATGAAAAAAATGTTATTACATAATATTATAGATATGAGTGGCTTTTTTAAGATGCATAGGATATGGTTTGAATCATTTGGAAAAATGCTAAGGTTGTTGTGAATTTTGATGCAGGGTTCGAAGAGATAGGAAGTGAAATACTAAGGAAGACACAAAATATTGTGTTAAGTAGAAAGGTTAGTAGTAAATGTAATTCTGTTATATAGTTATTGGTATATATCGTATTCATATTGTGGTCTCTCTTCTTCTAAGAAATGAATGCTATTGTTCAGTACTGAATATAAATTATTTTACCGTAACAACAAATATTGTTTTAGTATCCATAACATGAACATCTAAGCCATGAATATTGTAACTCGTAGATTACTTATTAACTTATACATAAGACATAAAATATGGCCAACAAAATGGATGACTCATTTTCATTATTTGGACTTATGTTGCATGTTTTCTTTGCATTTATCTTATATTTTAGTCGTCATATTTGATTTATTGTCAATATTGTTTACTATCATCTGCATCATTGTTGTCAAGTACACAATAGATAGTAGAGTTAGGTAGCAATGCAAGGCAAATATAATCTAATTAGTGTTATACATTATTGTTCATTTTGTTCTTTCATATTGAGATTATATTTATCCTAAAATGTCATTGTTGTTTTCATGTTTAGACTATGTTTATCCTAAAATTTAGAGTTATGACATCTATACTTTTATAGTATTTTCACTTGCTTATTTTACTCTTATAATTAACTATTATTTACCATGTTTTCATACACCAAATGAAAAAATAAGAGGATTATTTTGTATTTTTGGCAGTTTTCAATGGTGCAGTTTTTAAAGTTATTCTCAACTGGCCTAATGTCTCTGTGGGAAGTTGGAACTGTTGGCTATGAAACAAGAGAGGGAAGACCCAATGTTGCTTGAGTTTTCATTAGCAATGGCAATAATTGTTAGTGAAAAGTCAACTCACATTGTTTCCAATTGTGCAATTATAGATACCGGTTCTGTGCTTCAATTTGAATAAATCTTCTATACATGCTACCTTACATTGTTATTACATTGTGTTGTCTATAAAATAATTATGTTTAACTTTAACTTTGTTTCAAAGTTTTAATCCAATGACTGTTTTTAATGGAGTTATATTTAAACCTGTAACTTTTATGGAGTTAAAATGAGTCAATTTAACATTGTTTCATAATGTTTAGATTTATATATGCATAACATCAATTATCAATAAGTATATTCAACTAGGCCTCATAATAAGAATTGAGAATGAAATATAATAAATTAGAAACTTTCGTCATTGTTAGTATAACACATTTTTCATCTTCTAAATATTTGCTTGAAAAGTGATTTTTTTACGAAATGAGTGTTGTTACATAAACATATTCTTTAAACATTTCCTCAATATTTTTCAAGAAATGAATGATATTACATAAATAGATCAATGGTTTAACAGAAGTTTTTTCATTTGTTTTGAGTTTGCCTTTTGTTTTCTTGCTGCAAATTTATTCCTTCCTAATTTTCATCATGAGATAACACTTAATTTTTTTTACTGTTATTGAGGTTATGTTTTATCTTCATTTTGACTTTTAATTTTTGTTAGTATCTCATACATTGTCTGTTATATAGGAATCTGGGTAAAGGTTGTTGGTGATATTATTAAAAAAAACACTTCTTTATTTTGATTGTTTGATTTTGTTTTTTTAATGTAAACTAACTTTACGTTTTTTATCAAATTCTCTGGAGACTTTTACATTTGTTTTGTTGATTGTTAAACGTATGAATGAAATATAAATAGATTGTCAGGCTATGGGTATGAAACTCTTCTTATTTATTTTAGTGGAAGATTCAAACAAGAACCTTTCTTTCTTTTGACATTATAGACAATCTTTGATGATCAAAATACTTCAATTTATTGTTAGAAAAATTAATTGGAGATAAATGTCATTGTTTGATTTTTAATGAAAAATAACTTTAGGTCTTTGCTTTATATAATTGTCACCACTATTACAGTAAAATTAAATAAATGTATTTGACGATAATTATGTTGTTCATTGCCTACTAAATTATAAGGATCATTGTTATATGTGGTGGTGAAAGAAATTGTATTGGAAAAATGAGAGTTATTCTCTAATACTTTTCTATAACTTAAAATATTTTAATTATCGTTTTATAAGATTTTTATATATTTAGTGAACCATTTATTATTTTTCCATCATTTGTCATTGTTAATTTTTAGAGTAAATTACACCGACACCCCCTGAGTTTTAGTGAAATTACACAAACCACCCCTCACTTTTCTAAACTTACACAAACCTCCCCTAGTTTTGTACTTTCATTACACTGACCACCCCTGTATAAGAAATAAGTGTAATTTTTTAAACAAAAAATGTGATAAATCCAATTAAGTTAAACAAAACATGATATATTGTGTAGACAAGTCTAAATAATATACAAATCAATGTATCTTTATTATTTTTTGTTACAAAATGCATCAACAATTATAAAGAAATATTGTTTAAATCACTCTTATAATGTAGTGTAACGAACCAAAAATAATAAAGATACATTGATTTGTATATTATTTAGACTTGTGTACACAATATATTATGTTTTATTTAACTTAATTGCATTTATCACATTTTTTGTTTAAAAAATTACACTTATTTATTATACAGGGGTAGTCAGTGTAATGAAAGTACAAAACTAGGGGAGGTTTATGTAAGTTTAGAAAAGTGATGAGTGGTTTGTGTAATTTCACTAAAACTCAGGGGGTGTCAGTGTAATTTACTCTATTTTTATTTAATAAATTATTATATTTTCCTAATAAATCTACCTAATATTTTCCTAATCACCGCTTTTCATCCAAAGCATTACTCTTAGTAAAAAATATTGGTAAATTGAAACAAACACTAATGCATGTAAATTGTACAATTTAATAATTTGTGATCTACCAGAGATTGATGATAATATTATGTCACATACTCACAAATTATTTTTACATTGTTTTATATTGAGTAACTAATAATATTTAATGCTCATCTGTTTGCAAAATTGAATTATAACATGATAAAATTAAGATCAGAATTATGATATGTTTTATACTATCAATTTTTTGTTTTATTTTTGTGCAAACAAAATATAATGACATTATTCGGAGGTGTTAGTGACATTCAATTGAGCCTTAGAGGAAAACACAACATTTTTTTTTATTAAAATATAATATGATATGTTTATTTACCAAACTCTAGACTACAATAGAGATGAAAATAAGTCCCGAAAAGAATTGGAGTATGAGACTCTATTCGTGATGAACACAATTGTATATGCAGCTATTCCTTAGGATTGAACAATTATCTCAATCGAATTTATTCATATGCAAATTACAATATCTAATATAACTTACTATATATATTTAACATTTATAGTATGTAGACTACACATTACAACGATAGGAAATCGGGTTGACAGGCACGACACACTAGTTATATATAAAAGAAAAACATGATTTAACTACCACAATGATATAATTTTACTATTTTGCCCTTAACAAATTTTAATTTTTATATACTATATATATATTATATACAAAGGGAAAATATAATTTAATTATCACTCTCGTATAATTTTATTATTTTGCCCTTAACAAATTTTAATTTTTACAAAAGAAATTATATAATAATATATAACCGCTACCAATATATTAACTACTTTCTCACCTTAATTTGGTCATCTATATTATATATACCAATGTTATGAAATCTGAGTCGGATGTCAAACTAGAAGAGGTCCCGTATCACGTTTAATTGATTTAAGCGGTTAAACCGTCCAGTTCAACTGAGTGATTTAATATATAATTCATATTTTTTATCAACAAATATATAATTATATATAAATATAAAATTTTATATAATTAATTATTATGTATAATTATATTAAAATAACATCTCTCAATATCTTTTTGAACTAGAGTAAAACAAAATATTAGAATAGTGTTCTATTTTTTTAATTTGAAGTAAATCGTTTGGTTTACTTTCCGGGTTATTCCGATTTAACCGGGTTTAACACGGTCGGGACGGAATATTCCAGGTTTAAAGCGGTCCAACTCTCATTCGGTTAAAACTACAAACTAGAGTCGTTTTCAAGTCCGGTTAGTAGTCAAATTGGTCGGACCGCCTCACATCACTGATATATACTATATATACTAACTACCCATAATGTAATTTTTGTTTTCTTATTTTGCCCTTCACACTTTAATTTCTAAAAAAACCATATAATCATATATAACCATTACCAATATATTAACCGCATTCTCACCTTACTTTGACCATCTATACTACATATAAAAAAAACATGGTGTAACTACCTATGACGTAAAAATAAAGACAAATAAATATAATATAAAATACACTCAATAAAAATTACAATGTAAAATACATTCAATAAAAATATTATAATTCACCAAAATAAAATACATAAAACTTATATACTTGAAATTAAAAACCAAAACGTAAAAATGTAGGCCAACAAACACGAAGTGTTTATGGTCATAATAATAATAATAATAATATACAAATAAGCCATTGGAATAGCGGCATAAAGTAGTACTCGATTTCTATGAGCAATTTCTTCTCATCTTATTATTTAAATATTCATTTTAATTTCTTATATTTTTCAATCGTACAAGTTTAGTCATTTAAAAAAAAAAAAGACCTGAAATAATGCCAAAAATTTTAAATATGAATCAATTTAATCCTTTTTGAGTCAAATTAATCTCGAGCAGGTTGTAAATCAGTAATTCAAATCTTTTTGTTTTTTGTTAGGGTAAAAATATAATGAGGATCGGCCAAACATTGCGACATTGGATCTGATCACTGTGGATTTGGTACTTTGTGTTACCTTCTACATTGATCTATTTCTCTTTCTTAGAATGCCATGGATGCTTTGAGAAAACATGCCAACAAGCTAAGAGACCAAGTTTCCAAACAACAACAGCTACAGGTACCTACCCTTTTTCAAACTTTGAATTTTTCACTGTTTGCAGTGAAGTCCCATTATTTTCTTCTCATTTTCGCATAAGGGTAGGTAAAAAATTATGAAATTGACAGAGTTTTGGGACATTACAAGTATTATTTTCCATTGTTCTAAAATGCCTTTGAACTACCAACAAGACGTTGGTCTAGTGATGCAAGGTCCACCAGATCCCGGAAAGGCCAAAAGTGTTCTATTTCTGGGAACAATACTTGTTGGGAGGGGCAGCACGCATCCCGAAATGGATTAGTTACTTAACCATAGGGGATAGTGGGATATCCTTGGTAGTATCCAAAAAAATGCCTTTGAAATTTGGTTTGTTTGATTTGTGCTGCCTGAGTGTAAATTGGGCTTAGTGAAAGGTGTTAACTTGTTGATTTGCTTGTTTGTTTCTCTCCCAGGCTGTGATAAAGCAATTCAGCAGTAGTGGTTATGAGAAATCAGATGTTGTGGTTATTGATGAGGTTGAAATGCAGAGACATCAGCAATTGGAGAAGCTCTACAGGGCCACCCGTACCGGAAGGGTAGAAATTTTCTGTTTGTTTTCTTGTCATGTTTAGATTAATCATTAGTTTTAAGCTAAAGTGAATTTCCCAGTCCATAAACTCAAAATAGTATGTAATATGTGTATTAGGGAAGTCTATCCATGGTGAGTAACATTTATTTTATAATTTTCTTTACAATAACCTCCTAATCTATTGTGTGTTATGCTTGGTTCTAGCTATGTACATGAGTTATTTACTTCTTAATTGCAATCATGTCGATGCATTTGAGGTTCTTAACGTCACTGTATAGTTATTAGTCAGGCACAACTTTATTATTGCCTTAAGTCTAACAGCAGTCAACACTTTCGATTTGACTCTGACCCACTTTGCCAAGGTAGGATGCTGGTCCAAAACCAGCAATCCTCCTTCTAACAGCTGTCATGCCTTTTCGAGTAATTGACCTCGTGAGATGCTCTTATAACACTTGTAGGATCAAGTGTTTTAGGGCGCAATTTTATTTTTGCAAGCCCAATAGGCAATAGCAGCTGGTGCCAGTTTCAATTTGACTCCAACTCCACATAGGCCTTGCCGAGGCAGGATGTTGGCCCACAACTAACACTAACCTCAGAATTATGTCATCACTAAGCACCCGGAGGTGCGAACTGCTAGTAAGCTGCATAAGGAATCAAGTAGCAATAGTGGCACATCTGACCTTATTTCTTGTAGAATACACCTACTTATGGGATGTCTATCAATGAGCTTAACCTTATAATATATTTGTTAAAGAAATGTGTTAATTACTTGCCTTTTTTATGGTGGTTCTGTTTATTGATATGCATGAAACTATCTTCCGATTCAGGACTTCCAAAAAGAAATTGTTAAAGCAGCTGAAACATTTACAGCTATAGGTTATAAGCATATTGAAACAGGTGAATTTCATTTTCTTCTTTTCTCCTCATAAATCATGATAGCATGTACCTGGTATTTTTTTTGTTTACTTACGAGATTTTTGTAGATGCTTATAAACAAAGTCCATGGTAGACAGGAACAAAACTTTCTGAGGAATGCTGTCAATATGGAGCAGAGAACAGCATTGATAACATATTGGCTAAGGCTGCATCGGTATATGGTGATGCTCGCAAACATGTAGAAAAGGAGCAAGAAGAACTAAATCACCTTTTATCTTCCCAGGTTGACTTTTCATATTTTGTCCAGCTGTATTAGTTTTAATGCAAGCTCAACATGATAATGTAATAGTTTTATCTCCTAGCCACAATTTAATTTATGTGAGTATGCCTAGATCTGTATTAGTGTTACATATCACTCTTCAAACGTTTTCCCTGTTGTTCTGTTAGTTTATTCCAGTCTTGAAAAGTTGAAATTGTGATGCCATAAAACTGAATGACTTGGGCTTAGGAGTTTTTCAGTTCATATTTGCTTTATAAGCGACCTTGGCCATACTGATTTTCGATATTATCTAATTATGTCGAAATTTCTCCTAAATTAATAAAGCAAGATTAAGTCCCAAATTGTTTAAGTTTTGTGGGACAATTGTCAAGAGATTGGACTGATGATAAGTAATTGATGTTGAGGGTAAGGCTCTACACAACGGTAAGGTTGCTTGCCTTGTGACCTAGAGGTTATGGGTTCAATCCAAGGAACAACATCTTTGCTTACGGTTTACGGGGACAGGGCTATGTACATCTACCTCCTTATCCCCTTTAGGTAGGAGTCTTTTGCACTTGGCACCCTTTTTATGATAAGGGATTGATGCATAAAATGTGAAGTTGTGAAAGAATATTTTAGTAAGAGCCACATAGGAATGTAAAATGTCCATATTGTTGTTTCAACTATTTTGTTTAGTTTAATGTTTCTTTGAGTGTGTTTATTTGTGCTTAATTGGCAACAAAAACCCTGTCACTATTAAAAAAATAACTCCTCAGACATGTGCACTTTGTTGGATAATTTTTTGCTAAAATCAGAACATAAAAAATCAGTTTCTTGATTTTAAATCAGAAGCTGCAATGAGTAGTTTCTTAAAAAATCAATTTCCTGAGAGATACAATAGAAGAGATAGAAAGCAAAAATAGTAAATGATTGTTGTAATTGTTTACAAACACAATAATTTCTATTTTCTCATTAAAAAATGCTATCTTCAAATCATTTCCTTTTAAACTTACTCTACATTATCACTCTGCCATACCTTCTCAGTATGAAATTTAGTTTTAATTTACATGAGTAAAGCATTAGTGTTTAGAACATCTGTTTTGAATCTCTAGATTAGAGTGTCAAATAGATCATGCTGCAGAGCAGCTAGCGTTGAAGATAGAATTTCCAATTTGCTTTTACATAGTCAATGTACAACTTTGTCGAATCTCTATGATATGAAAACTGTTTTGTAGTAGAGTAAATTATACCAATGCATCTTGAAGTTTTAAAATATTATGTTGACCTCCTTTGCATTCAAAACCTATACAAAATCACATATCTTTAATTTTTAATTGACATCCTTCAGTACAGGTCAAAATCTAATATAAGGAGTGCGTGTATGTTTTGATCCTAATATGTAACATTTGAAATCCTCTGCAGTTGTTAATGTAGTTTATCATTATATTATTTTAAAACTATGAGGAAAGAAACATGAACTTATGGTTTCAATTTCCAGGTCTTGGACCCTTTGAGATCAATGATCAACAGTGTACCTTTGGAGGATGCTCGCCATCTCGCTCAACGGTACAGTCGAATGAGACAAGAAGCAGAGACACAGGTAAGTCAATGTTTGGAATGGATTTGCAATTTATATGCATGGTTCTGCCGTAGCGTTAACTTCAGAGTATGGCATCCTTACTTATTTCATCTTAATCTTGTAAGTTATAACTCAAATTGGTTTTGAAAATTCATTCAGAGGGAAGAGATTGCTAGAAGACAAGCACGGGTAAGGGAATCTCCCATGGCTGAACAAGTTGCGAAACTTCATGCTGCAGAAGCAAAGATGCAGGAGCTGAAAGCAAACATGGCAATTCTGGGAAAAGAAGCTGCAGCAGCATTGGCTGCTGTGGATGCACAACAGCAGAGACTAACTTTTCAAAGGCTTGTCGCTATGGTATGATAAACAATATTCTTATAATATCATATCAACTACTAATGCCAAACTTGTAATTGTTTTCGGTTTTTTATTTTAAAGATTGTGCTTATGATTTTATAGGTTGAAGGAGAGAAGACTTTTCATTTGAGAGTTGCAGCTATTCTTGGTGAAATTGAAGCTGAGGTGAGAATCAAGTGTCTAGAAGATTTGAGTTTTTATGTTTATTTGTTTATTTTTATAAATAATTGTTGTGATTAAATATTTTTCTCATTGTTTGTATGAGTTGTGCTCATACTCTGAATAGCAACAAATTTTCATCTCATTGGAACTTTTTCTCAGATGGTCTCAGATAGACAGAAGAAAGAATCCGCCCCTCCTGTGGTTACATCTGAGAATGGCTCAGGGAAAACAATGTATTTCTTGGCTGAAGTATGCTATATATTCCTTTTTTTTTTTTTACCTTTTTCCTGGTTTAGAATTTTTTTTCCTATTTTTTAATTTCATTTTTTGTTTTACATTGCTTAGCTTTCAAACATATATACTGATTAATTACTCTAGTCATTAAAGTCTAATATCTTACTCTGAGGAGATTGGTTACTTATGATCACATATTCACATTAATTAAACATAAACTAGATTGGTTAATACTCAATATTAACAACAATTTATGACATGTCATAAAATGAAGGAGTATGCCCTCTCTTTGGCCTCAAACTGTGAAGCACAAACACGCTACAGTTACACGAACACACCAAATTCTTAAGATTGTAGGACACCTAGACCCAGAATGTATATAAGTGTGAAATTTTAAGAAGAAAAATCATAATCCATAATGTTGTAGGTATGTCATCCAAAAAATCCATTTTCAATTTAGATGTGTCAGACACTTATTGTCTCATGTTGTACAAGTATTGGTGTATGACATGCTACACTGCACCAAAAAGGTGTGTCTGTGCTTTATATTCTAAATATTTCGAAAACATCAATTTTGTAATATGCCAGTTCTTGTGAGTGGTATAATATAGAAAGCTGAGAAGTCTCAATTGGATCAAGCAAAGGTAGGAAGGTAATATTAATCATGTGGTTCTCATGAGTCGTGATTGCAGCCAATCTCTCATACAGTTGGTTGTCTGAACTCTAATGTGCTTAAACGGCGAATCAAACTGAATCATGAATTTTTAATGTGGAACCTTATGATTCTAAAAATGTGAATTATCTCTTAACATAAAAAAGGCTGTGTAGTTTAGTCCTTCATTAACTGATCTTTCGTACATCTATTTCAGGCAATGCATCCTTATAGTGCAGAATCAGAAAAGGAACTGAGTTTCTCAAAGGGTGACTTTATTGTTGTACGAAAGGTGTGTTTTCATCTCATTATAATGTTGTATATTATTTTCCGTATGAATCTCCTCAACAACGTATATTTCTAACGACACCTTAGAATGAGTCTATGAAATCATATCCTGTCTTAAATTTCTGTATAAGATAAAATTTGGAGAACAATTAAGTGTTATTCATAGTCTAATGATATTTCAAGTATGAACAGGTTCAGTAAATCTTGTTTTTTCCCTACCAACTGTTGCTTCTACCGCTGTCATCGTAAAACTCGTTTGATTAAGCTTGGTCTTTTGTGTTCATCAAAGTTGTAATTTTTACCCAGGTGAACGCAATGGGGTGGTCAGAAGGAGAATGCAATGGTAGAGCAGGATGGTTTCCTTCTGCATATGTGGAGAAAAGACAAAGAATCCCCACTACTAACATGGCTGCTGAAGTTTACTAGGTTCTTCTCATCTTGTGCTATTTTTGTTTCCCATGCTTGGTTTAGGATTATGACTGAAATTTCTAAACTATGTAATCAAATGGGGTGGAAATGATGAAGGAATTGATGGAAGTGTTACCTTTGTATTATCACAAAAAGAAAAGAAGACATGTGTTAAACAATGAGTGAATTTAAGGAGGTGAGTTGTCTCTGAGTATGAGGAGATACTTTATTCTCATTCTTATTTAGAACTGTCGATAGATTTTAAACTTATTTTAAACCGACGTTCATTTTGGAGTCATTGTGAAGACTCTCACAAGATTAATGAAGAGATACTGTGAGCCTGTTTTTGTGAGTTAGGTTTTGGAGAACAATAAAAAGAAATAGAAGACTTCAGAATCATGAATTATATTCGTGAAATGATTTTTCATCTTTCTTCAAAATCCAATTTGCAAACATACAATAAAGTGAGTCATGATTTTCACTATGAAATGTTGTATCAATTCCCCCTCTACATAGAAGAAAAGTAGGGATGGTAAGGAAGTTGAGATGATGTGGCATAAGCGAGTATTCAAATGGGTAGTATATTAATTTTGATTATCATTTTATAATATAATTATACATAACAAATTTTTATCATTCATTTACTAAATTATTTACAGAATGATATAGTATACTTAAAGAAAAAAAGTATAAGTATGTAGGGGTCTAATTCCCTCAAAAGAGGTATTCATCTCTTGCTCCATTGTGGGTATTTATGGATGAGTACTTTTGTGATTCCAAACAAGAATGCGAAAATATTAATTGAGAAAAATATGTATATGTTGATAGTGTAAGGGTTTTTTATGTTGTCCTATATTATTTATTATTTATTTTTAATTATTATTGACTCTTCAAAAAAGTAATCTAAATGAATAGCAGATGAAATATTGATTATGTATAAATCTTTACACTATCAGTGAATAGATATTACATAGTCAGTGTGCATGATACATCATTTCATTTGTGTTATTATTATTATATGAATAATAGATTATATAATAATAATAATAATGTATAGAAGTCAGTATATGCATTTTTTTCATATATTAATGTATCCCTTGATATAAGAGAAACTATCTTTAACCCAATAAATGGTGACAAATATCGTAAGAAATTTTTATAGGAATTGTAACGAATAATGTTTTCTTCATAGGAATGATTTTATGGAGGGGTAAAAGATAACATTGAGATATTGGAATTTAAAGAGAAAATAGATAATTCAATTTGAGATATGGGGAGAGAGGATGTCTTATAGAAAATTACTTCATTATTAAATTTTTAATTTAAATATATTTTTTGAATTAATTATAATAAATGATATATAAAATGACATATCAAATATGCTTTCAATTTTATAAAGTGGAGAGAGAAATGAAATGAGAGGATATTAAATATGTGCGACATGTATATTATTGAAAGGACTTCATTCTATTATATTATTTTTTATAATAATTTTAAGTATGGTTTTTCTTTCTTCTTCCGCAAATTGTATTAACCATATGATTTCTTAATTGAAAGTTTGAAACTTGTAATGATATGTTCATCACATATCCAAACTAGTTATGTCATTTTTTCTATAATTTCTCTAATAAGGAGTTACTCTAAGTTTTTCTCCAAAATGGATTTATTTATTGTTTATGTAATATTATCAAATCCGAGGCCGCACGTCAACTCGGAAGAGGTCCAGTATATGTTTTAACCGATTTAACCAATTAAACTGTTTAGTTGGACCGGACAACATTATAATATGATATATAATTATATATCATATAATTAATTAAAATAAGTGAATAACATACTTTATCAATGTCATGTTTTGCATCATGGATACACATATAAATCAAAATTAAAGTACATCAAATAAGTTTAAGTCTTATATAATTAGAATTATAAATGAAAACACAACTCTCTCCTATAGATACTAAATTGTCTTCTAATTCATCCAAATATTATTGTCTTCATTAGATACTAAAATGACATTGTCTTTATTAGGATTTCTATTTTGTTATGTGAGTAATGAGAGTTATGTTTTTATTTATAATTCTAATTATATAAGACTTAAAACTTATTTGATGCATTTTAATTTTGATTTATATGTATATGTATGATGCAAAATATGATATTGATAAAGTATGTTATTCACTTACTTTAATTAATTATATGATATATAATTATATATCATATTATGATGTTATTTGATTCAACCAAACGGTTTAACTAGTTAAAACCTATATGAGCCCTCGAGTTGACATCCGACTCAAATTTTATAACATTGGTTATATGTTATTCAGTCATCCATACAACATTCATATATCGGCTACATCCATAAAATTGATGAATGCTCACTTTCTCAAAATTCCTTATGTAACATCTTTTTCAAAAATCTTATTTACGTGTGTCCTGGATACTACATATAATAGGTCTAAGTTGGATAAAATTTGTATTACATATTCAACAACTTACTTGATGTGAAATAAAAATAAGTTGAGTGGAATATCTACCCACTTTTACTCTATAATTTTTTCCACTATTAAATCATATATTTTTCTGGATAAAAATACATATATGAGCACACTCATCCTCCTAATACTAGAAGTTTTCTCATAATAAATTCATTTATAATTTTATCCTATTTAATATGTTGGCTTATGTGATGTGATATACATATATGTACTACCTTGAATAGAATAGTATTAGGATGATGAGTTTTGACCTTGTTAGAATTCCTCATGTAATTTCTCTTTCAAAATCTGGTTATGTGTGCTTCATAAGAGTTGACACTTAGTCCTATGAGTCAATATGAACCAGGTTGAGCTGTATAAGGCATAGTTACTCATTTGATCCTAAATGTTAGCATATTCATTTTTTATGAATCCAAAATTAACAGTAAATCTGAAACTAATTGGACCCAAATATCAATTAGGTCAACTTTTAAACTCTAAATTGATCATAGACCAATCAAATATAATATATATCACTAAAGTTTTTTATATATTAATTATTTATATAATGAAAATATTAATAATGGGTGATATTTTGACAAAAGAAATGTCATTATTAGTTACATAATTATATAGGCACACATATAAACATGATGAATGAATGATCATAAGAGATGTCAGCCAGCTAATACTTATCTCTTACCCGACCATAAATATTGATTGAGTCTAATTTTTGAATTTAAATCCAACCATAGATCTGATGAGACCTGACCATATTCGAATCCAATCATACTCGAACCAAATCAGATGAACTAGTACCGTCATGTTCTCCTCACCCCTAGTTAGGCGAATGTGATTGGTAATAATTATAGAGAAAAAATATGTATATATTAATAGTGTAATAATTTTTTACATTATCATTATATAATCCATATTTATTTTTAATCATATTTGACTTTTAAATAAAAGTAATGCAAATGAATAATGAATGAATCACTCATAATTATATTATATACTAGACAGCTAAAATAGTTTGAAAAAAAATGTGCAACAATATAAATTTTTTATGCATTATTCATAATTTATTTTTTAACTCTTCAAACAAAATGCAAATGAACTATGAGTGAGTATAAATCTTTATTGTACTCATGAAGTTATGTGAAATATTAACAATGATTCACAGCACATGAAAAAACAAAAATAAAAAAAGTGTGAAAGGTTAAGTGATTTGAGGTGCTCCTCGGAGAAGGAGATACATTACCCTGAAACTGAAAACGCATAATAACAATAATAGCATTAGCAGCAGGGCATAACAGAGTATAATAAACGTGTCAATGCTGAAGCAGAACAAGAAGAACATGTGAGTTTGTAATGTAGTGTAGTGTAATAGGTACCTCGATTTACGCTAAAAAAACAACTAACAAACAAACACTCACCTTCCATTATTCTCTTCTTCTTTTTCTTCTCTCTCCACACACCAAACCTCACTATTGCAATGCCCACTTCCTCATCTCATCGTTTCTTCCATCAAGGTACTTTTTTTATCCTCTTCATTCTTACCCATTTCTCATTTTTTTTCCTTTTTAGTCCTCGTTGCTTTTTTTGGGAGTTGTTCCAATTTTTTTCTCACTGGGTTTTGCATTTGTTGATTAAAAATAGTATTTTTATTTTACTATAAGCTATGAAGACTTTTTTGGGTAGGGTTTATTACCAGCATTTCTGATTTTGGGTTGCAATCGAATTTCAATATGCTACTGGTGGGTGATTTAAGATGTGTCTCAACATAAGGATAAAGTAGACTTTTTGTGACCAAGAGGTCACTTTTTCACTTGTTATCAGTGTGTCTATTTGTGTAGTTATTGTTGTTGCTTCAGAATGCATCTAGAGTGAGCCATCTACCTTAAGTTGTACTAGTCTCAATGTTACTTTATTGTGTTTTTAACGTAATTTTAAGCTGTGGTTATTTCAGAGTCCTATGTGGCCAGTGTGGGCCATGCGTTACTTCAGATAAGTTTTTTGTTATACCCATAAAAACGTTTCTTATATGTTTATTATTACAAATACATTTCAGTTTTTCTGCCAGAACAATTCCATGTCATCAGAATATCAGATAGAATAGTACCTTCCTCATATTGCTTTTGTTTCTGTCTCATAAAAAATGTGATCCCACAAATATCATTTGAACTCCAATTTGCATCTTTGTTTTGTAATATATAATACTTATCTTTTTTCGTTCTGTACTTTGATGATATATAGCTTATGAAATTGTCTGTTTATATAAGTGGAGCCATGTACGAATTGATTACATTGTTTATTGAGTCTGTCACATTTCTGTGGGCAAAAATTTTCTCTGCCTACTGAGAGTTTTAGACATTTTCTTCAGATCAGCATTTTACTTTTATTTAGACATAAAACCCTTGTGTTTTCTTGACTTCATCAACATAAATGAAAAGTTTGTTTTGTTAATTAACAAGCTCATAATGCTAACGTTGCCTCTCTTCTACTCACCATGCTTCAGGGTAGAATAGTAGAATTGTGTTTGTGGCCTCTGCAAATGGTTGTTTCGAGAGAGATAGGCCAACTTTGCTGCATTTGTTTGCTTTCTACTTTTTTCTCTCCAATTTAAGCTATTTTGCTTTCTTCTCTTTGCTTTGGAGGATTTCTTAACCCTTATTCTGAAGCCAATCTGGCCTTGAATCTCTATTCCCTGACATTACTGTTTCTATGTGCTGGCCTTTTGCTTCATCTATGAAAATATTTTTCTAACTTATCATGGATTTCAGGTTTCAAGAAATTAATGGTTCCTGATGCAAGGATTCAATCCTCTTGCACAACACATGAAAGATTTATCACTTGAACTGATGGATTAATATACCTGAAGTTTGGTATAGGGAATGAAGCCAAATGGTCCTGGTAGTATATTAAATATATGTATTATAGTATTGAATTTTCTGTATTTATAGTATTGATGTAATCTTAAGCAATCATTTGTACATCTTAAGCAAACTCCTGGACAGACTTCTATACATCATTTTTACATCCTTCAAAATCCTCAGTTATAAATTTCTATAACTCTCGAGACATATGTACATCTAAAATCATAGTTCACCGGTCAAAAAGGTATAAACATGTTTAGCAGAAAAAACAGTCATAAATCTTTTCAATCAATACAAGATTTCCCCTTCTTCCCAACAATCTGGAACTTCCTCATCTTCATCTGCAGTAACATACTCATCCTTGATGAATAAACCAATCTGCTCCAATGGGGACTTATCCGCTGTCCCAATTGCAACTCTATAGCCATTTTTGGTACTTGGGGCTTGAAAAGATAGCATACAGCCACACAACATTTCAAGCTCTTTTAAACACTGGAAGTTATTCTCTACCTGAACACTTCTTTCCATCTACAAAAGAAGACAGACACATACATCAGAGTGAACCTTGATTTTGTTACGAATTGAAAATTCATAGTAGTAGTAGTTACAAGAACAAAACCTTTTGTAATGCAACTCGTGCAGCTTCTCTTTCCCTTTCTCTTTGTTTCTTATACTCTTCCCCAGCCTTCATTCTTGCAGCAACTTCAGCAGATTTAATTTGAGCTTCAATCTTAGCTCTCTCTGGTATGCAGCAACATGCAGCATATCATGAACAAGGATCTTAATCATAAATTAAGGCAAAATAGCACCAAACCCAACAAAAAAAATAAAGCTTCCTAATCTCGAATCACAGTTCAATAAGGATAATGTTTAATAAACACTTCATACATACAAAAAAGGAATAAATCCAGATCAAAACTAATGGATCTGCACAATAATATATCTACTTGTCTAATTTTTTCAAATGTTGTTCATATAGCGGTATAAAGGTCCATGCACCCAATACCAATTAGCTTTGTAGATAATGAGAACAAAACCAAGTATTGATTACTCCAAAACCCCCTCACGTACTGCCACAACATTTTATATAGCAATCTAGCACCGCTAATTTACACTTTTTTAGGTGCATGTGAAACCTAAACCTAAATGTGAATTATTTTTCTATCTTCCTCCAGTCATTACTAGGGGATTAATTAATGTTTTCATGCCATCAAATAACCCAATCTCAAACAGAAATACCCAACCAGAAGTATCATCAAATCAGAAATTAAAAAATAGGGTCATCTGGAATAATTTCTAAGGATAAAACCTTTTGTTTTCAAGTAAATGCATTTGGACCCTATAACATGAAAGAAAAAAGGTACTAGGTGCCGAATACATGAAAAGTTTCCGCTTTGGATGGAGGGAAGAAAATTGTAAGAGAGAAATGAGGGACAGAGAAGATGGGAAGAGAAAAAACGAGTGGATTTTTATCGTTCAATACGAGAAAACAAGTAAAGAGAAAGAAGTGTCGAGTTCAATCTCCAATTGTTTGATTGGATAGAGAAGTGTCGAGTTCAATCTCCAATTGTTTGATTGGATAGAGAAGTGTCGAGTTCAATCTCCAATTGTTTGATTGGATAGAGAAGTGTCGAGTTCAATCTCCAATTGTTTGATTGGATAGAGAAGTGTTAAGAGAGAATAATCTTTTTGCTACAAGATTATGCCCTTAAAATTAAAATCTCTGCTTTGGGGATATTTTTGACTGTCACATGACTGCCCAAAAGTTGGAGAGATCCAAGTTTTTCGTGGGTCATCCCACACAATAATCTCGATCTGTCCCATTTTTTTCTTCTTCCAAACAAGGGAGATTCTCGATTATAGCTATGTTCTCTTTCTCTCCTCCCTTTCTCTCCTATTCCAAACAAAAGGTTCAACACAGAATTGCAGGAACTCGGGAAGCAACTTCCTAGATACAGTTAAAGTATAAAAAAACAGACGAATAGTGTGACTAATGAGCATTGAAAGTTGAAAACAACAAAGAAAGATGCACTCTATCAAAGTAAATTTTGTTTTCCCAAGTACACAAGGGAATAGTATTCACCTTCACGCTGTATCCTTTCCATCCTCTCATTTACCAGCCGCATTTTCAGAGGATCACTCTTGGCACCCTAAACAAAGCAAGGAAAAGAGACAGGAAATAACTCTCCCATCAGGGTTGCCTTTTATCAACAACAAAAAAAGAAAGTAGTGTGACCAAGATACCATCCATGAAGCCTTACATGGTCAAGAAGTGTTTTCTGTTGTGCTTTCAAGATAGTATCTGCAAAGCGGCTTTTCAGCATAGCAGCACGGAGAGCTTTTTTGGGTGACAGCTGTACATCAAAATCAGGAGTGCTCCAAACTAAAACAAAAAGAAACATACATGGCAATTAGTATCATAACAATTCACAAAAGAAATGCACCAGAAGTTAAATAATGCATAAAAGTAGATTCTGACCTTCTCCATATGAGGCATCTGCAGCAGCTGTTGTAAGCTGAGAACTAGAATGTTCACTATCTAGAGAACTTACAGCTCCTGCACTGGCTGCACATATTGTCCACATCATCAGTAGTTCAGTACATATTAATTGGGAAAGTTACAGGTCAGACAACATAACAAAAAAAAACTTCTCACCATCAGAATCAAGATCAGATTTCCTCTGCAAAGGTGTTTTGCAATAGGCCTGGCAAGTGGCAACCATAGAATTAAATACAAAGTTTTTTGTCAGAGGCACAAGTAAAAGAGCTACAGTTAAGTTCACTGATGATATTTGTGTTGTTAATACCAGTCTCAAGGCATCAGCACCATCGACATTTAAGTCTCTTCCTGCTGATCCTTCAGAAGATATATCTAAAATAATGTACAAATGTAGGTCACTCAGATTAGGCAATAAATAACACAACCAAAACAGATGAGCCAGAAAATCTAGCAACCTGATGATGCATGTGTCAGATCACTGGGAATTTCACAACTACACGATAGGTCGCCGTGTGTGACAAGACTTGATGAAGGGTGGGCCTTCACAGAGCCAGAAGGATGGCGTCTATCATAATTATCTTTACCTATAGAATATATAACAATTAGCTTTACCTCCTTGCACAGCCATAACCAACACTGTATAGTGTATTCTTACTGTTTTACCTTTGTCCAAGTCTTTCTCAATTGCTCGGCAAGGAAGCCGTGATGACTTCAGAACCTTAACCTATAAGCAAAACATTGGCACAATGAGAAAATATTAAAAAACAATGCAAAAACAAGCACAATAATAATAACTTGGCCACAGATCAAGGTTTTCAAATTAACATTTTGTTGCATCAATTACAACAAATGCATCGCATGCTTGCATATTCCAGTTTGGCTTACATCCCTTGCAGAAAACAACACTTACTTTAGCATCTCTTCCAGCCAATGAACTAATCTTCTGATTTCGTTTCAGTTTAGGTACTCGCAACTTTTTGGGCAAGGTATCTTTTTGCAGGGGATGCATCTCGTTACAAAATTCTGTCACAGTTTCTCTAACTGTTTCAGACATACTTTTTTCATGCTCATCTTCACACTTCCATTTTTTTTCCAAGTCTTTCCATTTTCTCTCAAATAATTTGTTGAGATCCTTTGCCATCAAATGAACATCATTGCTAGGAGGATTATATGTCATGGCATTTGAAAAAGTCAATCTGACATCAACTGCAAATTCCTCAATGCTTAAGTACATATTTTTATCCAGCTTGGATTTTATTGTTCCTAAATCCATAGGTTGAGATATGATTGTGAAGTAATCTGGAATGTTCAGTACTACTGGATCCACCGGCTTATTAAAAACCCAGCTATGTGTTTGAGACATTAAACATTTTAGAATGGTAGCGCACTGCACAGATGCTTTGCAGTCCATCTTCTGTCTCTTCACCTTTTGGCTCTCAATACTACCTTGTGGTCCTCTCTTATTGGAACCTGGCACAGAGGATCTTTCCTTTGAATTAAAGGACCCATTTTCTTCAACCCAGAATGCTTTTTGTTTGAGCTCACACTTAGTCCCAACATCAACTTCAATCCTTCTGGTGGGTAACTTAATCTTAATTTTCGTACTTGGTACTATTGATGCAGTTGTAATCATCATGACGGGTCAAAATAAGTTGTCTTATTGAAATATATTGATTTCCAAGTTCCTAAACACCTGAAGATGTCCTTTGAGGTAAACACATCAAACACATGATACTTCCACGTGAAGGCAGCTCACTTGGATAGCACAAATGAATGTCAAAGAATGAAGGCAGCAGCAATCTTTGCACAAATAATGTATATGCATCAGTTTCACCAGACACAGATCAATGTGTATATTCCCAAAAAGGATAGGGCACTCAAATGCAAAATTTTAATATTTTTTCTTCCCAAAAGCATGATACAATCACCACTTCATGGGTTATTGTCAAAATTAATTCAATACAGCTAACCTTCCCCAAAAAATAAATACCTTTGACGTGCCACAACATGAACAAGTTCGTGCCCAGACTACTACAGTTACAGAGAAAAACAATTCTCAAGGAGTGACATCATATATGTGCCTAGGCCATTCAAACATGGGTAACAGTTGCACATGAATAATTAAATTAAGGGTAAACTTTAAACAAACAGATAATAAAGAACTCACAACAAATAATAATGAAAAATAAAAAACTAAGCCAAAATCCGATGTGATATAACACCATAAATATGCCCTTAAAAGCTGTCTCTGACAGAATAGACCGCACATGGATCACACAAACACACGTATATACCAGAAAATTAAAGAGTACAAAATTGGTATAGGATATACCAAATTATGTCCAAAGAAACTCATAACGTGAACAAACCCAGATCAGTAGATTTTTTTAAACACGAAATAATCAAATTCAATGGTCCAAAACCATAATCACCGAACTTATATACGGAAAACAAAATTCAATTGCAGAACAACAATTCGCACAATTACGCATACAAATCAGAGTAGAATATTAAAGAAAGGAAAGTCCAAGATCTCGTTTCAACCCACTTTCTAAATAAGGCATAACAATCAATAGTAACACATAATAGAAACGAGAAACGAAAAACGAAAAAGAAAAGATGAAGAAGAAGATTCAAGGGCTTGAGAAAAGAACTTACCGAAGAAAGATCGCAGTAAAGGAAAACCGTCGTTGGAGATCAAAGAAGAAGCAATTGAGGATTTGGAACAGTGAATGACACAAAACACAAACGCTGATTTTTAGGGTTTCTATTTATCTATTTATACGCTTCTCGTCACTCATGTCGGTGGGAAATAGTTTCTACTTTACCTATTTTACCCTCCTATGAGAGCAAAAATAAAATAAAGTCTATGTCTGTACCATGTAATATTATTACTGGGAAAAACTGTATGTACAATATTTTTTATATTTTTTTGTATATTAAAACCTTAAGGTATTAGTTTTATGAGCTTTTTTTTCTTATAAATTCTTTTACTCATTCCTGCATATTTAATGTTAGACTTCACACTTGATATACATAAATAATGTTATATATTATTATATTATATAGCATGTCAAAAGGTAGGACGGTAGATTTTTTTTGGTTAGAAAACAGTAGCAGTAATCTATCCTTTTTATATATCTTTTTTATCCTTTTTATAGAGGATTGATTAATTGGTACAATGTAGTTTAACATTTTTTTAATAACAAGTTTCGTTCACTCTTGTTCTTTATGACAGTTAACTTAAATTGAAAATTCTGGTTAATTTGATAAGTTAAGATAAATATGACTTTTACTTCTTATCTTAGCCATCAATTCTAGGAAAATTCAATTGTTTCAATTAGTAAGTAGATCTAAACCATTAGATGTTCATATAATTAATGGCTAGGATGATGAATAAATTTAAAAAACTTACTCTTGGATAAGTGGATACCCACTATATATATACATTTTAATACATGAATTTTAATTGATAACTATATTATTAAAATTCACAAATCGATAAAAAATGATTTATGATGGATCAAATGGATAGCTAAAAAATTATTAAGTGGCAAAACTCAAAAAGTATGATTTTGTCTTTAAAAAAATTTAGTGGAGGAGAAGGTTCCCTCACCCTATGACACCACTGCCCTAGAATTGACCTGTGGCATGAGTAGAGTATATTACTGGTTACTGCAATTAAACCACATGGTCTTGTAAAGTATACTAGATAGTAAATATTAGTCTCCCTTTACCAAGCAATGAAATATCTAAGACATTGCATAATTAACTGATATATCACTGGGAACTAGTCAGCAATTATAGTATTAAGACAAAAATGCCACCCAATGTACTAGACTGCCACTCGGTGGGGTCTGGAAAGGTAGGTGTACATAGTCTTACCTAAGTCGAGATGTTGTTTTTAACTTTACAGCGGCTTCAAAGCTCACCCTCAGTGTTAAGACAAGTAAGTACCCAACAAAGAAGTAAAAGATGGTCCAAAATTTTATGACCTTCACATAGTTAACATGAAAAAAGGTGCATTTGTCAAGTTGATGGCAATGATGAATGATCTGCAAGGTCACTTAAGAGATCCACAACATCATCTGAGGTTTTAAGAAGGTATCTTGCACTTGATCTCTTTCTTGCAACAGCACAAGAGAAGTAATTGTCACTTTTAAGATCAAGCACTGAAGAACCCTCATGCAGTGATATTCTATCACTTGGTCTCCAAGGCCTCCAAGGATCTCCACTAGCAAACTCAATTTCTCTTCTTTCTATGATTGACAACGATCGTTGCTTCTTATAACGAAACGCCTTAGACCCGGATGCAACTCGGCTGGATGAAGATTTTGGTAGGGATGATGGTCTCTGAGAAGTGGATAGAAGAGCTCCTGCTGTTGGTAATGATTCAGATGGAAGCTCAGGCTCAAAAAATTTATAAACATCTTCATCCTGAAACATTTGATTTCCAACATTAAATTTGAATGTCATTATTTGCTTTAATCATTATATAAGGCTATAAAAAGGGTAGCTATAACATGTCATTTTGTTCTGATCTTGATCAATCTAAAATCAATACTTCCTTAGACATTTCCATTTCAACTTTTACTATCAATGCTCATAGAAATTTGAGTTTTGAGGATGGCTACCAAATTGATATTAAGGCAACAATGTATTGATGTTAGTCTTGGTAGACTTAATAGAACATAAATGATAAGTAGCAGAAATGTTCTATTTTTTAAATTATGCAGCTTAAGAGTTTACAACAACAACCAAGACCGGTCGACTATATGCATGATAAGAGTTTATAAAAACATAATGCCACAACTAATAATAGAAAAGCAAATAGATCACACCTTTGCTAGAAAGTGCCCAATGCATAGGACATAATCAATTGGTGCCTTCATGCCTTTGTGATGAACTATCTCTCCCAAAATTCGATCAATGGCTGCTCCCTATATCAAAGTACCAAGTAGAAAAGCATGAAATTGAGTGTATGTAGAAATAAAGCTTCTGAAAGCTAAGGGAGAGAGCCTACTAGCCAACTGAAATTGCTTGTACCTTTGAGACACCAACTGCCCGGACCTCAACTGATCTAGCACCTTGGACAACATCAAGAGATGCATTTGATATTGGACCTGTCCAAAGATGCTGAAGTAGATCTCTTGCTTGAAGCCTTCCAAACTCAACATCTAATATTAACAATCAAAATAAATTACTAGTTAACCACTAAAAGGCTCTCACTCACAGGAAAAGGGTAAAGAGTTTATGGTAGCTTTTGGTAGATGTGCCACAATAGGATGGAATCATACACAAGTTTAGTTCTATATTTGGTATCCTCCTTAAGTAGAGCAGAAAATGACATGAGATTAGAAGGAAAAGCATTTTCCATAAGATTTCCTTTCGTCATGGGTTAAAGTTAACCTTTCGTCAATGTGGCAGACTTCTGTGGAAGGGCATGTCGGGGAAGTACGTTCCACATTGCCTGTATCGGTTAAATACCTGTTGGGCTACTCCTCTTATTGCTAATTGACACGGATCCACAAAAATGAGCGAAACCAAAGAGAACAAAACATAACATCTTGTCCCATCATATTTTATTCACATGTCAAACCTTTATGTGCTAGACGATTATTACAAATATCGTATTAGAGGAAAGTCAATAGGTTAAAAAGGAAAAGTATTTTCATATACCTGCATACTTGTAATTCCATATTACTGAAGTTTCACGAACCTCAAAATGAGACCTTGGTGTTCTCTCAGTAAAATACTCAAAAACGTGCTGAAAATTTATAGAAAACATGAAAGACTTTAGACATGAAATCAAAGAAACTTGAAATATAAGAAACACTCATCTTCATGTAGCCAATCTACCTTCACACTATCAACCCAATCCATGGTTAAATTTTCAGGCATTGTTGTCATCCATTCACCAGTAGTAAGTCTTAAAAACATTCCATTTTCTGCTGCTAACCACATATTGTATTCACTGAAGTTCTGTACAAAGAAGTTGTTAGTCCAAAAGCAAATGTTGTTGAGAATCCAAAAGCAGATGAACTTTTCTTGAGAGTACTTTGTCCATGACATCTCTAGCACTCCCACTCAGAACCACAAGTGTTGTCTTTGGATCATCAGATAACTTCTTTAAATGTTCCTTCAGATTTGGATGCAATTGAAGTTCCAGTTCCCTAATTTGACCACCTCTTCCAAGGGCATCCACTTGTTCAGTCAAAGTGGCATTGAAACCCTGCAATGAAATAATAGCAAAATAGTATAATGTTGGTGAAAAGGAACTGCAAATTACCTAGAGAGTCACACAAGCTAACAAAGGGTGACCTAATGCACGAGGCTCCCACTTAGTGATGTCCAAGGAGGATAAAATGTATGCAACTTTACCCTGCATGTAGAGAGATAATTTCCAGGATTTGAACCTGTGACCTCATAATCACTAAACAATAAACTTATCATTGGGCTAAACTCACGAGCTATTAAACAATAAAGAAAATTACATTTACTTTAGATAAACCTTAGTTTTATTTTTTTGGAACAATTTCCTAAAAAAAAGGACAAAATTAAGTTCTCATCCATACAACTTTTATAATGTGTGTGCCTTGCATTTGTAAATCAAGTTTGTTTCTATTTACAAATGTAAGCTTAAAACTTATTAAACAAATAGGATTAATAATTTGAAGAAGCCATAAATCAACATTTGATTATATAACAACGTACCAATATAATTAATCTGTTATTGGCTTTGGAGTAACAATCAACTGCCACATCGTTAGGAAGCACTGGTGGAACTTGTTTTGTCCTAAGCTGAGCTTCAACAATGGTATCATTCAGTTCACTGGGTAAAAAGTAACATGTGTTTATTTAGAATTAAAAAAATGATGCAAAAGAAGTAGCAATGGCACATTATAAAAGACCAGGTCATTGGGTCAAAATCTAGATCAATAGGCCAACCAATATAGCTATACAGTCAATCAATTACTGGTCTTAAATATATCGGGTCAACACCCCGAACCCAACTCTAAACTCAATTAAATATGTATATTCATTTTAGATAAAATATTCTTAATATTACTTATTATTATGTATATATAATTTAACATATAAAATAATATGTATATATATTATTAATCATGTATATATAATGAAAAAATTAGAAAATTAGTGATATTTTTGACCAAAGAGATATTATTACTCTGTACAGAATTGAATAGAGACACATACAAACATGAGTGACCATGAGAGAGGTCGGGTCGCGTCATGCTTATCCCGTACCTGACTCTAAATATTGATCGAGTCTGATTTTCGAACTCAAACCTAGCCCTAGACCCGACGAGACCCAATTATATTCAGATCTGAACATAATCGGACCATTCTGGGTGAATGGATAGAGTCAGGTCATGCTCACCCTTACATCTATCCTTCCCAAATTCTATTAGGTAAGAGTATGTGTAATCAAACTTTTTTTATTACTTTTACATTAGGCATGTGATATGTACCATTTACTTTAACTAACTGTAAACTTTCCCTTTTTAGAAACTTGTTAGTTGGGAGTTAGTTAGTTAGCTATAAATAGAAGGTAACTGTTTTTGGTGAATCAGATCAGTTTTTTAGAATTTCTTCTTCTTCTTGTATTCTTTCTCTAAATCTCAATAAAATCACAGAATCCTCTTCTTCCAAAAAGGATTCTCTGTTTCTTTGGTCTTGGAATTCCCTTGTAATTCCTAGAATACATACTTCATTCATATCAGCATGTATGATGATATTACATATGCATTTCATAAAGCAGAACTACACAACTTTTACCGTTGTGCTACCTCATGATTGATTCAAGAAAAATAAAATGAGAGCATTGTTATAGGATTAGAACCTGACAAAAGTTGCAGCCCATTCTTGTGATGTGTGAGTTGTGACATGCTTGAAGTTAAACTGATGCCGTTTTTCTCTTTCATCAGCTGGCATGTCCAAAGCATAACCAATAGAAGCAGCAACCTCTGTAATGTTCCATGGATTTACCAAGAGAGCACCAGCACCAAGAGACTGTGCAGCACCTGCAAACTGATAACAAATAGGAAATTCAAAATTGTTTGAAACAATACTGGAAGCTCAACACCCAGTGATTTAAGATAGAATACTATAGCTTCACTTGATTTCACCTAATGGATTAAGTCTTTGTTGTTGTAGTTATGCTATAAATATCAGATTTTGCTTATCTTATTTATGAAATTGTATTTATAGAAAGACACATTGTTTCAAATTGCAGACGGTATGACCTGATGTAACTGCAATATTCTCCAAAGTGCATGACCCCACAACTACAGTATAAAACCGAATGATAATAATAAGATTGTATTGGGCAGTAGTGTAATCATATCAAATCATATTTGGGTCGCATAGAACCTCATCAAATTTAAAAAAGTCACAAAAAAACTACACTACAACGACCATAATCCGTATCGTAACGATTATAATGAAATAATTACAATCTCAATTTAAAACACTGCAAAGACATTAATTTATGTTGGATTCACACAAACCAAAAGTATTAAGGGATTGTATTAATTATGAAATCATGATATTATTTTATGTAAAAATGTAATTAGTAGGTGTTTATTATTTTCATTTTAGTTTTTGGTAGGTATCTGATTATGTGCTGTTGATTAGGTAATTATTCCTCTTTAGTTCCTAGTTTCTAGCTTGACAGGTAGCTATTCTGTGTATATATTGTAATTGCTCATGATAAATAATGCACAATATAGAATTATCCCTTACAAACCTTGTTTTCAATTCCATAGAAGATATTGTTCTACAATTTAATCTAGCATAATGTAGTGAACTTATAAAATATAAATTACCTCGCTTAAAATAAGAACTCCCTTCTTAGAAGCTTGACAAGCAACAAATTCATAGCTGACAAGGTTCATGCCATCCCTTAAAGATGTTACAAGTGCTACATCTAAAGAAGATGTGAGTGATACATATCATGAATGCTCAATACTTGGTTCAACAAAACTAGTTAAAATGGCTTCTATAATATAATAAATGAAATGAAGTTATTTTCCAAGTAGAGTGTAGGAGTTTTTTACACTCATTACATCATTCACAATTCATTTTCAATCATCATTGATTCTTCAAAAAAGTAATCCAAATTAAGGATAAATGATGCACTAACTGTGTATATATCTTTATACACTGTCAGTGCATAGATATTACACTATTCAAAAGTAACATAAAAGAATGTCCATCATCTTGGGTATTTCACTAGCTAAATATCATACTACAGGACTATCAAAAATAATATTACTTAAGAAAAATAAGGACAAAGTGGACTAAAGTTTGTATTTTTCAGTAGAAAATGCGTACCAGTAACAGCATAGAGTGCACATAATGCATGAAAGTCAAGTGATCGATCCTGTAACCATAGAAAGAAATGGTTCAGAAACTTTGATGTGATAGGTTAAATAACAGTACAAAATGTTTGATAGGGTTAATTTCAAATAAATGCCAAAGTGTCACTTCATTTCTCACATCTTCTTACAAAGATCATCAATAATGATCCCTCTGTCTGGAAGTTTTGAGCAATTCAAGAGAATGAAGCATAATGAACAAGTCAAAGCGCATGGCTAGTGTATACAAAGAACAACCAAGTAACTTGAACATTTGAAGAAAAAAAGTGAAATTATACATTTAATTTGAAGTAAGAAAAATAAGTTCTCTATGATAACATTACAAAAATATATTGATTGTGCAACAGAAAAGCTCCTCATATTCTAAACAATAGGAAGATCAATATAACTTCAACTCTTTTTTTTGGTTAGTTTAGCTTTAGCAATGAGTATTTTGAAGGATTTGTTGGGTTAATGTATGTAACTTTGGGTTTTTTCTTCATAGTAATGAAATCCCATATGGGATCCTATGTCAGGAAAGTTCTAGCTATTTTTACTAGCCAGTTAAGTCTTATTATTAAAGATCTTCCTATGTGTAAATGAGATACAATACAGCTTCTACTTTCACTTGTGAATATTATTCCAAAGAATTTCTCTTTTGTCTCACATGACTCAGACACAATTCATATGTCCTTGATAAAGATACATTGTGTATGAAGTCATTGATAACAACTTTGAGTTATGTAACTATAGCCAAATATTTTAATTCACATCTTGTTGATGACAGAATCATTATGAAATGGACAGTATATAGAACATAGGTAAAATTTTCTCCAACCATATAGGTGTATAGATAAAATCTTAGGAATGCTGATCAGTTTTCCTTTAATAATGACATTTCATATATATTAGTGATAGGAGAAAATAAATTTGTGTACTCAATGAAATTCTTAACAATAGGTACTTGCATCCACACCAATATACATGCATCTTCAAATGCAAAATAATACATTTATGCCTATGACTATAAGTAATAAAGACCAACCAGATGGTGTATTGGGACAGCAGTAAGTGTTCCAAATCTTCCATTGATGCGTCCCACAATCTCGTGCACCTGACTGGTAAGCTTTTGATCTGTCAAAGCATTAAGTTAATAATTCTGTGAGAGGAGAAAGAAAAATAGAAGATACATGTTTACATTCACAAATCTGAAATTCTAAGTGACTAATAATTGGTTAAAACAGAAATTTTCATAATTTAAGACGACAAAAAAATTAAAAAGGCATCTCGATTAATGGATAAAATGCATTAGGAGATAATTAAGATGCCTAAAGAAGTAACATACATTCAGGACAATCTGTCCTTGTAGGTACAGCAATTTGAAGCAAGACAACTTTATCATGCCAGTGTGGATTCTCCTCAAGGAACTGTTCAAATGCCAATATTTTCTGCGGAATTCCTTTAATCATATCAAGACGATCGATGCCCAACATTACCTGTCCAATTGATTAGAGTTACATAGTCATAAAACTTTTCCAAGATATGATAAGTTCATACAGTTTCTAAACCAACATTTTTACTAGGGTCATATCATCTCTTAGTAAATTAGCATTTGTATTTTGTCATGCATTTTTTATTAGAAGAATTGCACTCAAAGGACCTGATTTATTATACAAGTCTCTCAGATTCTGAGTATACTCATTATCTGTGAATCCAGATGAATTTTTCCTTTTCTTGGAAATTACATAGTATTTCCTTTCTAAATTGTATAAATCTATCAGCATATTGAAAAACCAGAAGTTCTTGTGTAAGTTACATTTCGTCTAGTGAGTGTCAAAAGAATGTTGTGGAAATATGCAATACCTTTCGGCCTGCAAATCTTTCTTGCATTTCTTTCATGCGATCCTGGACTTCAGGGAGTTCAAGAGCTCGGATAAATCGTTCAGAATCAATGCCAATAGGAAACTGAAGTTTCACACTCCCAAAAACAAAACATCGTCATAATGAGAAAGAAATCAGGGAGTGCATATTCATTGGTAAAGATATTAAATGCTAAAAACATGCTATGTAGCGATGAAATTCCAGTTGTGATGTGTAGAAAAGAAAGAGAATATGTAATGTGAAGATGTACCGCAGCCACACGAGTTAGCTTCCCTTGATCTTCTACTCCATCTGGTGTACCTTCAAGCCCAAGAATGCGAGTACAAGCACTCACAAAATGCCTTGCGTAATCGTAAGTATGGAATCTGGGGTGCATGCAAATCCAAATAATTGAATCAGAATATTGGATGAAATGTCTAGTACTTCAAAATCATTTCAACATCAGAAGATATTTCAGGATGCACTAGATTATACCAAGTAAGAATGCTTATTTAACTGATATGTACTAATTTCTTCATACTTTTAACTAAATAGTGCAATCAGTTAGCAAGAATAGTAAATTTAGATAAAGATATATGGACTTATCATACTGTGTATGCCTTACTTTGTTCAACAGAATTTCGTTGTTGGTGCTTATTTATAAAAGTAACTTATCAAGTAAATTTACTACAATAATCAACATTGACTTGGATACTTTCACAACAGATGTTCATGCATGACACCAATAGTTTTTCAAGGATAATGAACCATGAGTTATAGACACAAGACAATGATGGTTATAAAGCAGACACCGAGCCTACACATGATGCTACAAAATAAGGTAGTGTTTGGTAGATATGTTAGAATAAGACAGCACAGAGCATGTATTTTGTGTTTTTTATAAAAAGAACAGCACAATATATAAGATCCAAAAGTAGTACATTTTGGTTTCACTGAATGGGGTGAAATAAAAAGGATAAAATATTTTGTTCCTTCCAGTTATGTCTGCGCATCAAATACTTCCTAATGATGTCTCATGCAATAAGCATCTACAGTGTGCAGCAGAACCACCTACTTCGAAAGCATGGATCCTAACAACAGAACAACCAAAGCCATACACAGCCACCAGAAACTGAGACGCATAAATAACTTACCCCACCAAATCAGCAGCAAGTACAGCTCTCAAAAGCTCTGATCTAGACGGAAGAGTCCTATGTAATTCCGAGGACGGAAAAGGTGTATGGAGAAACCAGCCAACTTTCATATTACTATTGTATTCTTTCAAACATTTTGGAAGAAACATAAGGTGGTAATCATGGCACCAAACAATATCTCCTTCTTCATAATACTTATTGACTACATCAGCAAACATTTGGTTTGCTTTCTTATATGCATCAAATTGAGATTGAAAACTGCGTGTCGTGGCAAGCCTGTCTTCGTGTGGAAGCCCGAGGTAATGAAAAAGAGGCCATAATATGTTGTTGCAGTAACCATTATAGTACTGATTAACTATGTCCTCATCAAGAAATACTGGTACACATCTCTGCAGTTAACAATGCATAAATATTGATGTTATCTATATCTCTTGGATATTGGAAGAAAAATCACTCTAGTGATCAAAGATCATATACTATGAAGCAAAGATAAGACGCGACCTAGACAGGACTATGATACAAGATATGAAATTGATATAGAGGACAAATTTTAAACCAAGAGAGAAATAGTATTCTAAAAGTTAGTATGAGTAATTGTAAGCATAATAAAATGCTAACATTTTATCTAATTGTTGTGACATTTCTATCTATGGAACTTCAAAAAATTAATGTAACAAGTTTTAAAATACAGTTAGGAGTGATGAGAAGTATATCCATGAAGTGTCCAATATGGATATGTCCAACATGGACACAGCAACTACTTTGAAGTGTCCATGCTTCATAGCATAACCTCATGCTTGTAAACTACATAATTTGACACAAACTTCAATGGTTGATCAAGACGCATTCAATGGTGGTTCGCATGGGACTGAATATCAATACGCGAATTGGGGCGTATTGGTTCACAAGAGCACCGCAAATCGGTACTCATGAATCCATTTGCGATTCCTCAGCCAAACCAGCGAATCTGGTTTCTATGCTTCAACCAAAGAAAAAGAAAAAAGAAGAAGATTGAATACCATTTCAGCTAGAGCTTTAGTCAAAGCTTCTTGGCCAGCATCATCATTCACATTCACACCAGGCCACCCAATCCATCTGGTATCAAACTCCTTTACACCTAAAAGTGCACTAACTAACCCTCCAACACTTATCTCAAGGTGATATGAATCCACACCCTCCCTAACAGCAGACACAGGCAACCTATTAGCTACCACCAACAAACGTTGTCTGAATGGCTGCTCCTCCGTAAATGCTCTCGAAGTATCCGAGAGGTCTTCTTCGTTACAAAATTGTTCCACATCATTCAAAAATTGGTCTCCCTCTTTGTTGTTTCCTTCCTCGGTCGGCTGAACATACCTGCTTGATTTCCTTAACTCTCTTTCCCTCAAAAGCCTTTCCAATCTAGACCTTGGTGTTAGAGGAGTGCAGTTATAATTGTTCCCCGGCATGCGCTTGGCCTGAAAATTACACACAACTTTAGTCTTTTCACTTAAACTCATTTTTTACCAATCATTGAACGTTGTAAAATACTTAGTGTCAAACAATCTACAATGCTGAATCAAATACTCAGTCTAAAACAAATAATGGAATAGTTGCACACTTTATTTCATTTGTTACATTTTCACATCTTTTGGTAGACATGTCCTGAACAAAATATACAAGTTATGTAATAGAGCAGGACATAATATTGTTGTATGATATGAGAAAAAACTATAAAGTAGAACATTTTGATTCCACGATTTACTGAAGAGAACAAAACAGATTCGGCCATGTTTCATCTTGTAATCTTGTTCCATCCGCGGCTGTCCGCTCCAAAATTCCAGTCACATTCCAATTATTTATCAACTAACAAACTTGCTATGATCCATGTAACTTACTCAGTGGCCATGGTTGGATACTAGAATATATTCAGAAGTTGTAATGACCTTTTTATTAGACATTGTAAGACATTTAGGTGATTATATTGCTTATTTGGTTACAAACAAAGCATCCATACTAAATTTTGTTACTATAGCAGGACAAAGGTGACAAAATTTTGTTACTTAAAACTGAATATTGATGTTACTTTTCAAGAACTGGATTTTGAATGTACCTGCAATGTCAAGTGTTCGAGTCGTGGAGTCGCCATTTGGGCCGGACTTTAAGTAACCACCGAACTTAGGGTTAGTCTCACAGATATACCTGTGAATCATAGTTATACGATCAAGGACAAAAATAAAAAGAAACTAGATATGAATAAACACCTGATCCAAACGAACATGAACATAGAAATAGGGTTCTACATTTGAATGTGATAACAAACCAATGAGAATAAAAAAAAGCATAACTACCAGATTAAAAGGTGAAACATATTGTGTTAAATTTCAGAGATTGATTTGATATGAAATTTAAATAGAAGAGAAAGGCATTACCAGATAATTTGCAGAATGTAGATCTCTTAAGATGATTTCACGTTAATATCAACATTGTTTCAAACATAGCATAGTTTTGTACAAGTGATGAAAAATGGTGTTGATGATGACCATGATGGAAAAATCTTCCATATATGTAACATATGAATTAAAGGGTTTCAAGAAAATAAATGAGAACATGCATATAAACTCCCTGAACCATGTTCTTGGCCATGCAGATCATATAAAACATATATATATATATATATAGTTTACACCAACCTTAAGAGATGTATATCAATTTGTTCACTTGATACAATATGGTATTGGAATATGGGCAAAATGGTATTATTCTCTAATACAAATTTGTTAAGTGATGTATTTATAAACAATGATAATGTAGTAACCTTATTAAGCTACTAGTTCCTTAATCAATCAATTAAATATCAAATGGTATATACTAGTTTTGAGAACGAAATTTAAAAGGAGAGAACGGTAATTTTCAATTTTCCTTAATCTTTTTATTGATTTAATATTTTTAGATTTCAATTAATTAATTAGATAATTTTGATTAGGGAACTTTTTATGAATAATGGTAATTGCTTCAAATTTATTAGCATATTTACTATAGAAATTTTTATTATGGTTCAAAATTTTAAAATCCATTTCATGTTTTTTTTTCTTTTCAATTTTCAAATACAATAACTGAGTCAAATTAATTAGTTGTACCTAGCTAACACCACTACATTAAATTAAGGAATTTTTTTAAAATCGGCTCTTAGGATCCAGAATAAATAACAATAAAAGGTAATTTTCATTAAAATAAATAAATTAATTAATGAATTTCCAATAAGAGTTATCCCTTTATGGGCTCTTATCTTCATTTCTAATGATTGATTTTAAGTAATCTCTTAAATTAAATAAATAAATTAATGAATTTCATCAAATTAATAAATTTTTGAAACATTTATAATATTTGGATAAAAAATTATATCTTATTAGAGCTATGTATTTTATTTATGTGCATAAAAAGAATCATATATCATGAAAAATAAGATAATATTTATTTAGTTTAATTTGTAAAAAATGTGTATCGTAACTTACTAATATATTATTATAATCTTAAACATGTTTTATAACTTCTTTTATTTCATATTTCCTCTAATTTTAGAAGTCCGATGCATCTTGCTGGTATATATATACATGTTATTTCTTTTTTTTCTTTTTTGTATTTTCTCACTATATAGGTAAAGAACTAATTTCTTTTGGATTTATGATTGTCCCTTCTAATAAATGTGGCTCCAAAGAATCAAACATTTAATATTTTGATCATTTTAGGATCTAGTCAGACACTACACCACTAGATCAACACTTTATTAATTCTTTCTTATTTTTTTGGAGTATCAAACTTTTAACATTTATTGTCTTGTTACTATACAATATATTTATAGATTTACAATCAAACTAAATGTAAAAGTAATAATTTATTGTGCAAATAAATATGTTTACATACATCCTTAAATAAGATATTGTACTTACAAAACTTATATATGAGTTTTTGTTTTATATTTCCTTTTTCTTGGCCAATTATTGGAAATTCATCGGATGACCCATCTGTCTGGGTGGTTTTCTCTCCCAATCGACCAAAGCTTGGGTATGACGAGTTGAAGGACTTCATAAGCTCATTGACCGGACTCTGGGTCGAGTTTGAGACCACTTCTGCCTCACACGCCGTCAACAATGCACTATCACACCACCTGCAATCCCACATACTTTCCTGCCAGCACGACAAGGACAGACTGCAATAGAACTACCAGACATGCCACCAACAATAAGTCAACTTTGCATAAATACGGACCTTCCAGATCAGTCAGACATGGGAAAAGCAGCCTCCAACAGGCCAGAGCGGTCGGTCATGCCAACAGTATCCACCAGAGCTACGTCATTCGTATTAGCCATTATAAACAGGGGTTTTCCCCAACAGGAAGTATCTTAACTTATCTATCATCACTTGTCATCTGTCATTATAACTTCCTACTTAACTCTTGTCTCTGATTTATTGCTCTAGCATTACCTCTCTAATATCATAATGACTTGATTGTCGGAAAGTCTTTTCAGATACATCTACTAGTAGATTCAAATTTATTACCGGGAGAAATCTTGCTTGAACCTCCAATCCGACCTACCTGATCAACAATAAATGAACATTGTGTTATGCACCAACTTCAAATTTGCATCAATTATCTTTTTTTTGGTGTTGAAGTAGATTGAAATGTTTTAAATACAGATTAATTCAAGAAACAAATTGAAAACTAATTTAAAATTCTTAAATTGCAAAAAAAAAAACGGATTTGTTTGGGTGGTGCTAGATTGTTTTTACAAAACCGAATGGTTCGATTTTATGTTCCAAAGTTTAGTTAATACAATATTATTGCTAAAATTGTGATGGTGTGCTAGTGATTCTCTTGCGTTGTTGCTGCTTTTATTTTTGTTATGGCCGAACATTATTAATTTGAATTAAATATTTGAATGTGTATTAAACTTAGTACTTGACATGATTTATTGATTTTTATGTGAACTTATACTTTGAAAGTATAAACTTGGCACTTTAAAAATGTGAAGTTGGACACTTTGAAAGTCTGAATTTGAGAAATTGAAAGTGTATCAAATTCTATTTTGAGTAAATACTCATTTCAGTTCCTCATGTTTTTCGATCTTATCACTTTGGTTCCTCAAAAATTGGAAAACTCAAAATGGTTCTCGAAAATATCAAATGTTGGTCAAATTAGTAATTTTTAACATATTTTACAACACGTGACATGACTAATTTGACCATATAAAGGATTAATTTGACCCCATTTAAAAATTTTGTTGACTATTTTGTGTTTTTTCAAATTTTGAGTGAGCAAAATGATGGATTAAAATAAAAATTTACTCTTCTATTTTTTGTATAAAAAAATCTAAACAAAACTAACACATAATTTTTTAATTGGACTGACTTGGATTTCTTAATATAAATCAATTGAAATCGATGGGGACACATGCTATTTAATATTCAAGTCTCCAGATTGAATACTTTTTTGTGCGCCTTCTTATAAAAATAACATCCACGGCTTTGTTCTTGAATGATAAAGTGAAGGGAGAATGAAGAGAGATTGGAAGAATATTGAACTTCAAAAGATAATTCTCATTAGATGATTCTCAATGTATAAGCAAGGATTAATTATATACACTCTTGAGCAACAAAACTAACTTAACTAACTCAAATAACTAATCAATCCATGCAGAATTCCTATAACAATAACTACAAAAATGCAAATACAAATGTCTTGCGCACAAGTAAAACGTGACTAAAATATTGATGCATCATGATCCTCCCAATCTGACTGAGGCCATGTCTAGCCTTGTATTCATGGATCAAGGATGAATGTCTTGTCTTATTTTGATGAATTTCAGTTAGGCAATCCGACCAAGGTTGATGTATCTACCCATATAATTCAACTAAAGCATGATCATCAATGTGTGCTTTGGTTAATGATCCTTGATCACCATACTTGACCAAATGACCATATTCTTCAAGCTTATGATGCCTGCCTTCAAGCTTTCCATTTCTATGTTACATTCCAATCCTAAGCTCATGTTGTTCAATTCTATGCCCATGCTCTTCATCATTCTGGTGTATATCATAGTGCTTCTGTTGCATCCTGCAAGAAATAGGCAATAAGTCAGAATATATCAAGTTTAACATCCCCTCACAAGCTAGAATATGTATATTACACAATACAAGCTTGGACAGATTCTTAGAAAAAATGCTAGGGGATTGAGCCTTGGTAAAGATGTCAGCCACTTGTTCTTGGCTGGAAATAGGTAGCAGATGCACTACACCATCCAACACCTTCTCTCTAATGAAATGACAATCCATTTCAATATGCTTAGTCCTCTCATGGAAAACAAGATTGACAACTATATGCAAAGTTGATTGATTATCACAATACAATAACACAAGACCAATATGAGAAAGCTTTAAATCATCAAGCATACAAATTAACCATTGTGCCTCACAACTAGTTAAAGCTAAGGCTCTGTACTCAACTTCAGTAGAAGACCTTGACACAATCCTTTGCCTCTTACTTTTCCATGAGATTAAGCATCTTCAAGAAAGAAACAATAGCTAGTGACATATCTTCTCGTGTCAAGACAAGAAGCTCAATCTGAGTCACTATATCCCTTTAAAGAGACAATATTCTCAGTAGGAAAAAATAATCCTTTCCCTGGGGATCCCTTTATGTATCTAAGGATTCTTTGAGCAACTTTATAATGAGCAACAATAGGTGCTGCTAAGAATTGACTTAAGTGTCCAACATGGAAGGATACATCAGGTCTAGTGTGAGTGAGGTAAATAAGCTTACCAATTAATCTTCTATATGAAGTAATGTCACAATACATGGGACCAGAATTGCTATGTAGTTTAGCATTGTTGTCCATAGGACTAGATGAAGGTTTACAAGCTAACAAACCAGAATCATGAAGCAAATCCAAAGCATACTTCCTTTGACATACATTGATTCCAGTTCTGCTCTTTGCCACTTCCATACCAAGGAAATATTTCAAAATTCCAATGTCTTTGATGCTACATTTTTTGTCAAGCAGATGCATAATATTCTCTATTTGTTTTAGATTGTTTCTTGCAACAATAAGATCATCCATATATACAAGGATAATAGTATAGTTATCACTATTTATCTTAGTAAAAAGAGAATAATATGCTCTAGATTGAGCATAGCCAGATTGGATCATAACAACAATGAGTTTGGCATTCTACTGCCTACTTGCTTGCTTTAAACCATATAAGGATTTTTCAAACTTACAAATAAGAGCATCATTAGGAATATCAAGGCCAGGTGGAGGCTTCATATAAACCTTTTCAATTAGATCACCATGTAGAAAGGCTGTATTAACATCCAACTAATGTAGATGCCATCCTTTTATAGAGGCTAAGGCAATTATGGTTCTGATGGTCGTTATTTTTACTATAGGGCTAAAAGTGTCGAGGTAATCAATTTCTGTAGTTTGAGTGTACCCTTTTGCAACTAATTTAGCCTTATGCCTTTCAATACTACCATCAATATGATGCTTAATCTTAAAAATCTATTTGCAGCCTATGGCTCTCTTATCTTTTGGAAGTTCTATTAGAATCCAAGTGTTGTTTTCTTCAAGAGATTTTAACTCAGTTCTAATGGCTTCAACCATTGAGGATGCTTAATGGCTTCATTATAGCTTTTTGGTTCAATGTTAGAGCTAATGGCCAGACTATAGTTTTTCTAATTATAGGAGAGCCTTTCATAGGATATGACTTGGTCTAAGGGATTCTTAACTTCTTTATTGGTTCTTAAGGGTGCAATAGCTCTTAGAGACAAATGATAATCTCTCAGGTAGGTAGGGATAGTTCTTTCCCTAGATGACCTTCTCAGATTTTCATTGCTATTATTGTTGTAATCCATATATTCATCACATTCATTTAAGTTAGGTATATTATTGTTAGAATAAGTAACAACATAATTATTATTTTCATTCATGATAGGTAAAGCATGCATGCAATCATGATCAAGATAATGATATTTGATATTAAAAGAAGACGTAGGAAGAGATATATCTTCATTAGCCTGATCATTATTATTGATGAAATGGAAAACATTTTCATAAAACTTCACATTTCTAGACAAGAAATTTTCCTTAGTCATGCAATCAAATATTATGTACCCCTTTACCCCATACTTAAATCTTATAAACACACATTTCATTGCTCTAGGATCAAGCTTCTTTCTATTACTCTTAGGGTAGAAGCAAAGCAGAGACATCCAAAAGTTTTAAGGTTCAAGAGATTTGGTTCATGGTTATAAAGAATCTCATTGGGAGATCTGTTGTTGAGATAAGTGGAAGGTTGTCTATTGATGAGATAGACAACATGCACACCTCCATAATTCCATAAGCATTTTGACATAGCAGATTGGTACGTTAAGGCTCTAGTAAGAACTAGTATATGTTGATGTTTTCTCTCAGTCTAAACTTAGTCCAAACTCAGGGTCATTATCATATCTTATACCTTTTATCTTGGCCTCAAATTGAGTCTCAATCATATTGACAAAGGATTTTACAAGTAAAGAAGTTTTTGATTTAGTTTTCATAAAAAATAGTCAGGTGTGTCTTGACTTGTCATCAACTACAGTAAGAAAATATCTATATCCTAAGATTGAGGGAATAGATATAGGGCCCCATATGTCAATTTGAATGAGATCAAAGATGTGAGCAGACTCAGTTGTACTAGTTTGAAAAGTAAGTTTTCTTTGTTTAGTATAATGGCAAACATCACAAGGCACACTATCTTTTCTATGACGAATGAAAGGAAACATCTTATTCAAAGTAGCAAGTTTAGCATTAGAGGGATGACCTAATCTCTTATGCCATAGATCGTTATTGTCAATATCACTAGTTCTAATATTTTCAACAACATCTATGCAGTTACTTGGGCTAAAAGATAAGTTTTCAAAATTAATGATGTATAAACCTCTTTTTGCCTCAGTTGCACCAATCATCCTCAATGTGGATTCCTCCTGCATCACACATTTGGAGTTGGTAAAAGTTAATTTTCAATTTAAGACTAAGGTCAATATAGATATAGAAATTAGATTGAAAGTGAAGTTGGGTATGTAAAGCACATTGCTTAGGCAGAGATCTTTGGAAAACATGTCAGTTCTGAAGATTGGAATTCATTGGGTAGCCTAATTTGAATAGGGTCAATTCTCCTATAAGATTGGAATTCATACAAATTGAAACAAACATGATCTATTGCTCTAGTATAAAGGACCCAGTCCTTAGATTTGGTAGTGCAATTCATTATATTAGAGTTACCTGTATTGAGAGAGTCCACACTAGTGATCTGGTTAGTGATTTGGTTAACTTGATGATTGACATGCTCTTTTATCATGGCCATAATGGCCTTATGTTGTTCTGTAGTGAACACCTCTAGGCTTTCTTTAATGCTTTGAGTCTCTTCTTCATTAGAACCAATAATGTTGTTGATACTATTGGCTTTCTTGAAATGAGGAGGGAAGCCATGCTTCTTATAACAGGTGTCCACAGTGTGGCCAATTTTGTTGTAGAAAGAACACACTTTAGAGTTTGAAAAGTCTCTTCCTCTCCCATTGTTAAAACCAGACCCCTTCCTACTCCAACATTGGTTGAGTACCCCCTTCCTCTAGATCGTGCTCTATTATTAATTTCATTAGTAGTGTTGGCAATGATTTTTGTGTCACTAAGGGGGTTGTTAATGGGCATCCTTTTAGTTTCTTGTTGGATAAGTAGGGAAAAACCTTGTTTATGGAGGGCAAAGGCTCCATGAACATGATTTGGGATCTAACAACATAGTATTGCTCATTAAGGCCTCTTAAGAATATAATGACATAGTCATTCTCTCTATAAGATCTAACAAGACTAGCAAGATTTGAATCACATTGGATTGGGCAACAAGGAATAGACCTAACATTATCTAGTTCCTTCCACAATCCTTTTAGATGAGTATAATAAGCATCAATAGATGTATTTCCCTGTCTAATACCATAAATTTTTTCTTGAACATTGCAAATTCGAAAAACATCACCTTGATAATACCTTTCCTTCACATCCTTCTAGACTTCAAAAGAATGTTCATATCAGAAGACACTTTGAAGGATTGATTGATCAATGGATTGATTTATCCATGAGAGTACTTTATTTCGTCTACTATTCAGCAATCCCAAAGTTTCTTTATTTTTTTTTTTCAAATAGTTATAAAAAAAATTATTTGCTATTCTTTCATATAAATATTGTTAAAAGCTTTCTAGTGTGAAAACTGGAAACAAAAAATTGTACAAGTATTTTTGTTTCACTAATAACTACTATTCCATATACATCATAGTACAGTATTATTTGGACTACAAGACCAAATCATATCATAGAACAAGATTTGATAAGTACTAGTCAACAAATTATTGCATCTATCCTATGTTGCAAAGGAGGGATCAATGACTTCTGGTTTGGACAGTGATCCATCTATGAATTGAAGCTTGTTCTTGGCCTTCGAAGCCATCTTCATAGCCTTGGACCAGGAGTGATAGTTCTTTCCTATAGAGGATGAGTAACCAGAGCAGACCCTGAATTTTCATTGGGATGCATATAGAAGAGACTGGTAGGGTCATTGAGGGGGTTGAGAATGATTACAACATTAGCCATAAAGAAAAAGGCAAGAAGATGGTGAATGAGAACAAAGATAGAAATAGAGATCAGAGATGAAAACAATGGCACAGTAGAGCATCAATACATGCTCTAATACCATCTTAGAAAAATAGCATTCATGGCTTTGTTCTTAAATGATAAAGTGAAGAGAGAATGAGGAGAGATTGGAAGAATATTGAACTTCAAAAGATAATTCTCATTAGATGATTCTCAATGTACAAGCAAGGATTGATTACATACACTCTTGAGCAACAAAACTAACTTAACTAACTCAAATAACTAATCAATCCATAATAGAATTCATATAACAATAACTACAAAAATGCAAATATAATGCCTTATTGCACAAGTAAAACTTGGCTGAAATATTGATGCATCATGATCCTTCCGATATGACCGAGGCCATGTCTAGCCTTGTATTCATGGATCAAGGTTGAATGTCTTGTCTTATTTTGATGAATTTTAGTTAGGCAATCTGACCAAGGTTGATGTATCTGCCCATATAATTCAACTAAGGCATGATCATCAATGTGTGCTTTGGTTAATGATCATTGATCATCATACTTGACCAAAAGACCATATTCTTCAAGCTTATGATGTCTGCCTTTAAGCTTTCCATCTCTATGCTGCATTCCAATCCTAAGCTCATACTATTCAATCCTATGCCCATGCTCATCATCATTTTGGTGCATATCATAGTGCTTTTGTTGCATCCTGCAAGAAGTAGGCAATAAGTCAGAATATATCAAGTTTAACATGCCTAAAAATCAATTCCCACAAACAACTTAGTTGTGGTATTATTTTCTTGTGTACTTAAATCAAAACTTCTTTATCTATCCTTTATATAATTAAAATTCACATGTCCTCGTTTTTAATAACATCATAGAATAGATAAATTACAGGTAACTCCAAACTATAAGAATTTCCTATTTTGTAATGAAGCAAAAGCACAATAAGTTTATTTTTAGTCAAAAGTCGCCTATGTTTTTGAATAACTTAACTCAAATTAGAAAAAAAGCATGGGAGTATGCAAATTATTATTTGAAATGAAAATAAAGTATCTCATCATACAATGAGATAACTTATCTTCTCAATTTCATTTATTGTTTAACCTGTGTTTTATTTCCTTCATTCGGGAAATTTTCATTTTAAAATATATTATAAAAGAAAAAATAAAACACATTTCAAACACTCAATGAAATTAATGAGATAAATTATCTTTTAGTATGAAGAGACATTTTATTCTCTTTTAAAATGTGTGAATCAATAAATTTATTTTAATTAAGAGGTTGTTAAGAGATCATTTCAGTGCTTTCCTTTGTGGGTTTGCTAAAGGTTTGGGATCGTGCTATGCTCTACATGGTGAATTATCGGGTATGCTTACTGGATTAGAACTCCTTAAACAAAGAGGCTTTGACAAGGTAATTATTGAATCTGATTCGGCTTGTGCTATCCGGTTCCTTGATCACGGCTGCCTTGCCACACATTCAGTTAGCTCCATTATCCGCCATATGAAAGATTTGACGGAGCGCCATGGCCAGTTCGTGTGGACTCACATATTCAGGAAAGGAAACTCTGTGGCGGATGCATTGACTAAATATAGCTTGTCCTTGGGTGTTGATTTTCGCTTATACGATGTAATTCCAGATTTTTTTATGGGTGTCTTTTAACTTTGATCTTGCTGCTACAGTTTATAGGAGAGAAATTCATCCCTCTTAGTCTTGGGGTTTTCCTCTTGTTGTTGCTACGGCTTTAACGACTTTTGTTCATAAAAAAAAGAGGTTGTTAAAAATATATCTTGACTATGTCCTTTTCTGAATAATTTATCAACAAGTTTGCAGGATATAAACTATCATTATTTGTTATTTAGAAAATGAGAGAGAAAAGTATAATATTTATTTTCATTTCTGAATAATTTATCAAAAAGTATTTTTTTCTAGCATATTTTAAATATAAATTCTGATATATTATTTAATATTTATTTAAAGATTCACCATACCATACTATAAGTCAACAATAAATATTTAAATTGATTTCATAATTCAAATTTAATTAATAAAATATGTACATTTTGTACAAGAAAAGTTTTTGACTGATTAGAACTATAAAATTTTCGTTATCAAAATCTAAATATAAGATATTGTTTCTGAAATCCAAATGATATTATTAATAATTAATAAACAAATAGAGAAAAATATATCCTATAAAATGAATTACAAAGAGTTGAATAACCAGGTGGTGGAACTCTTTTTACCCTTGCAAGGGGAAATCTCACCAAGCAAATGTTGTTTTCTAGGATGAAATTTTGGTATTTGTTCTTATGTAGTTCATGCCACACATAATATTGTTGTCAAAATATAAATGATAATAATACATTGTTTCTGAAATTCACACAAATAAGAGATAATGTTTGAGTTATAAAATGTTGAATAATTTGGTTCTTTGTGACAGTTTCTAAATAATAAGATAGATATTGTTTCCAAAATATAAACAATAATATTATTAATAATAAATAATTTAATTTGAATTATAGTTTTTAATTTTTAGTAATATTGTGAAATCACTTGAATTTCATCTCTCTCAACATTTATAAATGACAAGATATTATTTTTGAAATACAAATAATAACATGGAAAAAAAAAGTTGAATCGTTCAATACACGAGCTCATTTAAAAAAATGTAAAATAGAGTTGAATTAGTTAAACTTTAAAATCTGAGTTTAAGTAAATTACATATTTTCAAATATTTAAACTTAATTAATTTATATTTTAAATTGAATTTCCTCCTTCCAATCATTTTTTTCTAACTTGGTTAGAAAATTTAAATATTAATAGAATGAAAATAATAATTTATTAAATCTAAAATATATTAAATTGTAGAAAATATGATTTTTGATTTTTAAAAGTGACAGTAGATGACTAAATTTGTGTTGTTGATATGTATAGACTTTTATGATATAGGGTATATATGTGTGACCAAATTTGTTATTTATCAAAAGTATTGAAAAAAACATGTATAATGTCAAATGTAGATGTTTAATATAAAAATTACTCGAATTCATAAGACTACTTTAATATCTTTGATTCTAAATATCAACTTTATGTATTCATACTTATTAATTTTATGAATTATAGCACTAATCCAATGAATTGAGTTTCTATGATATTTTAGGATTTAAAGGAGTAAAAGAGGCCAAAAATTGAATAAGGCTATATTCAGCTGACTCGTGCCCAACGCAGTTGCACTGATAGAAGAAGATGTGCTAAGTTGCGCTTGGTTAGATGAAGAGTCGAGTCAGACGAAGAGATACGTTTAACTAGGGATGACAATATGAGTTTGGCCAACCTATTTGGATTGACATTTTTAGTAGGCCGGGTCGGAGATTTGAGCCCTTTTAGCAATAATGGTCGGACTGAGCCAACCCATATTTTGGCGCGCCAAAGGCGGTCCAAGTAGTGCTAGACTGGGCTGGCCCGTATTATTGTAAACTTAGGAGTTAGAAGCTTTATTATGAACTAGGAATCTAAAAGTTTAACACTATGATGACTTGTTGTTTATAACTTACAAGTTTTAAACTAAGACGGTACATTATTGTGGACTTTGGTTTGTGATTTTTTGTTTTAGAAGACATTTATGAGGCGTGGTGATTATTTATTTGTGAAACTGTGATTGTATTGGTTATAAATGTGTGTTTTGAAAAAAAACGGGTTAGCCCGCCTGCCTGCCAAATATGGGTGGGTTGGTATTTTGAGCCTTTTTAGCAATAAGGGCTGGGTTGGGCCAACCCATATTTTGGTGGGCCAAAGGTAGGTCGGGCTGGCTTGTATTGTCACCCCTACGCTTAATACACCTCCCATGCGCTCAACAAAAATATAAATTATCATATTTAAAAACGGAATAAAAAAATGTGAGCTTGATCCGTTTTTTTAATAACACATACTATTACAGTGTAAATTAGAATGTTTTCAAATTCTTTTAGTTCCTAGGCTAGTATAGGCCGGAAAAAGATGTAAGGATAAGGGAGGATGATAGATGGAGTTGATGTATCCTCATAGGATATACCCCTTCTCTTTAAGTTATGCTTTCTTCTTCACTCTTTGCTTTAGTTTTGTATGAAAATGCTAGATAAGCTTCTCCTTTGTTGAGATTGATTGTAATATTCACTTGATATATACAATTGGAATTGATTTATGTTAATTATGAGGTATCGATTTTTATGAGTTGTCTTTGGTGTGCTTAATGCTTATTTTTCGAGTGACGATTCTCCTTATGTAACTTTGAATATTGAATTCATGAAGAAATTCTTGTTTCGTAGTCTAAACTAGAAACTCATTTTTTCAATATAATTCTAGATGTAGTATTATGTATAATTGTTACATGCATGCTTGTGTTAGTATCAAATTTACTAAAATATAAAGTCCACAACTATCCAATCATTAAAATGTGCTTAATTGCATAATTAAAATGAATATACAATCATGAATACTGTGGTCATAGTAACCATCTTCAACAAACTGCCAATGTAGTAAATTATACCTCCTAACTTAGCCCTTCACCTTCCTTCAATTTTATCAGTAAAATGGATAAGTTTTATATATTATCAATATATCATTAATCATTCATATTTAATTATTCAAAAAATGGTGATGATGAAGTGAATATATATAAATCATTACACTGACAGTCCATAGATATTATACTCTCACTAAAAATGTTAAATGATAAACCTCTCTTCCTTCTTCACCATGCATAACACACATCTCTATCGTAAACCTATATCCTATTTGACCTACAGCTTAGGAAGGGTTGAGCAAATTATAAATTCACAGCTAAATTGAAAATGCCCCGAACGCAACTGACCCAGCCTCAAAATCCGGACATACACACAAGTCATGTGAAACCTTATTCTACATTTGCCAAATATTCTCTTCCTTCCTCTATAAATATAAAAAATTTCCTACACAAATAAAAAATTATTAATTGTTCAATAAATTTATTATGTTTGTCTGATATATATATATTTTTATTTAATGCAATTAACGATGTAGTAATATAATTGATAAACAAATAATTAATATTATCTTATAATTTGAATGGTAGTTAAATATGAATAAATGTTTGCTTAAAAAATACTTGCAAAAAAGAAGGGAAAGAGTATATGAAATGTCTGTTATAATATTTCCTTAAATATGGGCACACAAAATAATTATGAAGCTTGATTTATGCTGATTTTCCTTTAATCAAATCATAGCTGTTGTATCCTTCACTGTATCTGAAAAAGAACTAATTCTTTTCAGGATGTATAATTATCCATTTCAACAAAGATTACTCATATAAATTGAAATTTTGACATTTTAATAATCATTGAAATCTAGCAAAATTTTATGTCACTAGACTAGTATTTTATTGATAAAAGTTGTGATTTGTGACGGAACCGTGAGGTTGAATATTTTTCTGTTCAGCTCCACAATCCCACCGCATTTTAAAGTTTTCTTATAGGTTCAACACTTTCGGAAGTTAAGATGAATTATCTATATTTGTTTCCGTTCTTATAGCATTAAATAAAGCTTGATATTAATGAGTATGATTTGTTGGGGATAATTTAATCAAAATATTTTATTTTATATTGGTAAGATCACATTCAATAATTACCATAATATGTATATTATGTTAAAGTGGCAATTAAGGTGAGAATGAATATAATCTGAATAGTAAGCCTAAAAAAAAAAATCTTAGCAATATTTAGTATGATTGATTGATCGAGTGAGGTAAGACCCCATTAGATCCCCAACATAATCGAAATGTTAAAGGTCTGATTCTTAAAATGACACTTGTTGGAAGATACATATATCAAAAAAAAATTAGTTTCTTAGTCACTCAAAAAGGATGAGGAATATCTTGATAGCACAAAATTATTTCTGGGTACTTTTTTAGAGGATGAAATGAAAAAGGAAAAGGGTTCCATTCCATTTCATTGGTTTCACTAGATTCATTTTAACTCTTTCCATCTCATTCATTCTCTGTATTTTATACATTCAAACATACCATAACGCACACCTATTTAACCAGAAAATAAGTTGTTTTAGATCATGTAAAATAAGTTATTTACTTTTTGTAGATTATGGTATAAATGAAACTGTTTGTGCAATTGTGTTTGGTTAAAACAATAATAATCACTTTTATTGTGATTTAAAAAATATCTATAACAAAATAGAACGTAAACAAATGTGTAGTAGAACTAGCATTTTAACCACTAACTTTTCTATTATACCTATAACATAATTTATAAAAAATATTTTCTTTTAAATTTATTAAGAAAGATTATGACCAACTATAAAATATGTTATACATTTAATTAAACAAACCTAAAAGATAAGTGGATTATTGTATAAAAAGGACTACTTTGTTTTTAATCATTTAATTTTAAATAAAAATATAAAGAATAAATAGACTAATAGATTATAATTATAAATACAATTTTTAATTCAAGGCTATATATACCCATCAAACATAGAGATTCAATCTACATGATAATGATAAATATGGTAAGGTTTCATACGATACAAATCATTAGACCTGATCAATATTAATGGTTGAATAATGGATAAATATGTCCCATCCTGACCATTTACATGGTCATTCATTCATCATATTAATATGTGTATCTATTAAATTGTGTACATAATAATAATATCTTTTTGGTCGAAAGTATAATTAATTTTGTAATTTTTAATCATATATATACATATGTGATTTCATATATCAAATTAGATATTCTTAATAATAAATAATATTAAGAAGACTTTAACTAAAAGATGTATCCGTTATTTTTAATCAGATATATGGTCGAGTTCAAGTTCAAAGGCTTGTCCGATCGATATTCGGGATCGAATTAGGTTTGAGTTCTAGAGTTATGTTTAAGGTAAAAGTTCAATCAATATTTAGTGTAGATTAATGGACAAGTCTTAGTAGGTCCATGTTCTTCATTAACTTTTGTTCTATTTTATGCTCACTAAGTTCAAATTTTCAGCTTAAATCATATTTTTATTATCATCCTACAAATAAATCTATCATTGTTACTAACAATAAATTTATATATATATATATATATATATTAAATTTTAGTAAATATCTATGTAGCTTTTATTTATATAAAAGGTCCTAGTTCATATAATTCCATTATACCCAAAATAAATTATTTTAACAAATGTCACGAATCAGCTTGATCATACTTGTTTCTTTCTCTCACTTTCTCTCTATATATATTTCCCCCTCCAAACAATTTGCTTTAGAATCAACTTTTATCTCTTCAGATTTTTTCCCTAACATGGGTTGTGAAACTAAGTTATGGTTGGAAGTGCTTTTTTTTAGTGTAACATGCATGCAATTTTGTGTTCTTGGGGTGCCTCAAGTACCTTGCCATTTCATTTTTGGTGACTCTTTATCTGATTGTGGAAACAACAATGGATTATCTACAAAAGCCAAAGTTAATTACCTTCCCTATGGGATTGATTTTCCTGCTGGTCCAACTGGAAGATTTACCAATGGCCTTACAGAAGCTGATTTTATAAGTTAGTAATGGTTAAGCACACTGAAATGCTTTAATTAAATGTCCTATCCTATGTTCATATTTCATTAGAAAGGGGACATAACATCTTTATTTATGTCACCTAGATTTTGGTTAACTTGAACAAAGAATAAACTATATGCAGGATTCTGTTTTTTGTTTTGTTTAACTTCTTGTCATTTTTCAATTTTCATATACTTTTTTTGTTCAAGCTAAAACAATTCTGTAATTGCAGCTCAACTTTTGGGATTAAAGAATTTGATCCCACCCTTTGCAAATCTCAGTAGTTCTGACATACTTGAAGGTGTGAATTATGCATCTGGTTCAGCAGGGATTCGAAATGAGACTGGCACAAGATTGGTATTAGAGTTTTGTTATATCCTCATTAAAATTATACTTCTATTTCCTTCAACTATTTATCCCATGATTAATTTGATATAGAAAGGTTCTCTCTCAAAACCAGTTGATAAGATAAGTAGTTTAACATGTATTTAAATCATCACTAGGAAAACAAAATAAGACAAGATAAAAGATTAACTTTATCCATTATTCTTCATTAAGAATTGGATTCTCCGGTACCGGAGAGGATCTCATCCATGAAACCATATCATTCCATATCAAGGTTTTATTTTAAAACCAATTAACTATAAGAGAAATACTTCAACATGTATTTAAACTATGTATAGGAGAACGAGACAGACGACGTAATACTTACTTCCCATTAATAATAAACTTATTTACAATATGTTATAGTTTGTGACTGTGTCTTGTGTCATTTTCTTTATGCATATTTCACATGCCTTTAATTTGTAAAATCATGTGACAAATTTGTTCACCCTGCTATTATAGGGTGAGAATTTCAGCTTGGTAAAGCAGGTACAAAATCACAGAGTCATAGCTTCTCAAATTGCTACCAAACTTGGAAGTATTGACAAAGCACAACAACACCTAAACAAGTGTTTATATTATATGAACATTGGCAGCAATGATTACATAAACAATTATGAGCAGCCAGATTATTACCCATCACAAAGTTTGTTTACCCCTGAACAATATGCTGCAGTTCTTATCCAACAATATTCAGTACAATTAAGGGTATTTTCTTCAATTTCAAGCAACTTCCTTAACAATCACAACATTTATATTAGTTGAGTAATACTTAGTAAGACACCATATATCAAAGACAAATGCATTCAAATTGTGGGCACTATAGCAAAAATATACTAATCTTAAAAATTATTTTTTATGTATATGTAGTTTGATATAAACAAATCATTCGTAACTATAAATTTCTCTATACAGTCGAGTTATTTGTACGTCGGAGTGTAACAACTTTCGGGTTTATTATAATTGGTTTTTTGTGTGCAGGCATTGTATGCAATTGGAGCAAGAAGGTTTGCTTTGATTGGCATGATGCGCCTAGGATGTACTCCAAGAGAAATTTCTATTCATGGCAAAAATGGGACACTATGTGTTGAAGAAGATAATGATTATTCACTGCTTTTTAATAGTAATCTTAGAACACTAGTTGATCGATTCAACAGAGAGTTATTTGGTGCCAAATTTATCTTAATAAACACTGCTGCAATTGCAACAGGTAAATAAAATTTTCTTCTTTATGTAGCCAAATTACATTAACACCAAAGATTCATTGAATGGTTATGTACAATTTACTCTATCACCATTTCAAATAGTTAATTCATCTAATATGGTCTTAACATGTGCATTTATATTTTTTAGTTAAGATTGGCAAAGTTGAAAACTTTAATATACTTATGTACTTTGACCAAAAGGGTGTGTTAAATTTGTATCATATAACATTTTAATGTAAAAGTGACTTTAAAATATGATATATATGGCTGATGTGATGATTATTAATATGGATTTATGCAGGTGATGAAAATTATTATTGCTGCAAAGTGGATGACAAAATTGGACTATGTCTTCCAAATTCAGTACCATGCAATGATAGAAGCCAATTTAAGTTTTTTGATGCAGTTCATCCTAGTGAGAAAACTAACCAAGTTACTGCAATGAATGCTTATAAATCTCCAAGTCCAGCTTATGCATACCCAATGGATATTAATCAACTTGTTAGTATATAGTTGATTTGTTAAGCAGAAAGTTTCAAATTTATGCCTAAAATTCTAGTAAGTAATAATCATGTCAGACCCAATATAAGGTTTAGTCTGATATTAGAATTTCATTAGCACTGTTGTGGTTTTGCATCTTTTGTTCCATATCAATTATACCACCAGTAAATTCAATAGTAACTATTCACCTTATTTTATGAGTGTCAGTGGAAAATTACTTACATTCATGTAAATTTGGTGTGTTTAGTCTATGTCAATCTGTTATATGAGAAAATACTTTGGAAAAAATAAAAAACTACAAGAAAAAAATGTATGCACCGATAGTGTATGAGTTTTATAGAGTTCAAGCAACACTTTCGTCCACAACCTGAAGTATAAAGTTCTCAGCTACACCCCACAAGATCTATCTATACATACATACATACACATCTATGTATCTTTACATAAATATAATGAATAATTTAATCAAATGTTACATTTTAATTTAAACAAGTTACAACAAACAGGTACTTTTTCATGTTTATGAAAAAGTACTTCAATTGCAAAGACAAATAAGTTATGCCTTACCATAAAATTCACATGCTATCACCCTAAGTTCAAGGGGCATGTGTACATTTTTCCACAGAACTAAATAGTGAAAGGGTATCTCCCTGTCCCTCTCAAACAACAAAATATGGAAGGGGAAAAAGTATCATTGCATTCACCCTTCAAAACCAGTTAGAAATTTACCAGTCGAAATTTTGAGAACATCATGTCATGTGAATAAATTGTCAAAAATTTCTGTATCATAATTCTGAGGATATCTCATGTATGTCATTGCCATATGTAGAAGGAGAGCTAAGTGTACGGGCGCCCGTTGAATTGTCGGTTCGGCTTGTGCTCAAACTGTGACTTTCCCTATGTTGACGAATGTCCCTCATAGCTTTAAACCTTAAATCTTCACTGAAACTACCCGATTCTTGGATAACATCTGGAATGGTTATTCTTCCTTCAAGCATGTTCACAACCCCAGACATTGTAGGCCTAAGCGATGGCGATGTATTAGTACACAGGAGTGCCACTTTCATCATATTTTCTGCTTCGGTTGGATTGAACTCTGATCCCAACCTTTCATCAACCAGTTTCATTAAGTTTGCAGTGTGTTGCAGACGACATACCTGCAACGTGATGCATTGTTATCTTTCTTTTCCACAACAAAAGCGAGAGATGTTTGCATTGTGTACCAAAATAACAAGGGATTTATAATGCATGGTATGGATAGAGGATTGAAGCATACCTTCTCTAAAAGACAAACACAATTATCACTTGGCATGTAATCATTATTATTCTGCCCACTAACAACTTCTAACACCAAAACTCCATAACTGTAGACATCAGCCTTGTACGTCAAGTAACCCCATAACGCATATTCCGGTGCCATATACCCCCTGCAAAACAAAACTCTCAGATTCCAATTCAGAGTGTAGGAAACATCAGTAACAGTTGTATTATCAAGGGAGAGATAACTGACATAGTGCCAGCCACTCTGGTGCTGATATGGGTCTTCTCTTCTTCATCAAGCTTAGCCAACCCAAAGTCAGATATTTTAGGGTTTAGATTCCCGTCCAGTAACACGTTAGTAGCTTTGATATCTCGATGAACAATCTTGAGCCTTGATTCTTCATGAAGAAATGCAAGACCCTTTGCTATTCCAATACAGATCCTAAGCCTTGTTGGCCAATCAAGTTTAAGCTGATACTTAGAGCCTATAGAATGTGCAAAAAGAAGTTAGAGTTGAACTAATGAGTCATGATCACAAGTTTCTATTTCCCTTCTACTGAAGTGATATAATTGAAAAAAGAGAGAAGTAAATATATGACATTCCAAACAGTGATTATCTAAACAATTTGTATAGACAAATTGGGAAAGAAAAGACAACTAGCCTTCATTCCTTATTAAGTTGCTATCAGCAAATCAAAAGAGGATAAATTTCTTTGAAGACTCACTCAGATTAATTAGATTCCATACTGATTTCTTTCAATGACCACTTTTCATCCTATAGACACAGAATAGCTGCAATGCTGAATAAAAACTCACTGAATAAAGCGCGGGCCAGGCTGTTATGTTCCATGTACTCGTAAACCAACATTAGTTGATCACTTTGAATGCAACATCCATGAAGTTTCACAAGATTTGGGTGTTGCAAACAGGATATCATCCCTATCTCGTTTAGAAATTCACGGTTTCCCTGCTGAGACTTTGACGAGAGCTGTTTGACTGCTATCCAAGTACCGTCAGATAATTGACCCTGCAATCCAACTGCTATTTAGAATACAAGCTAGAGATATACAGAAGTTTTCATGCTCGGAAAGAAGTGTTTGCACTCAAATACCTTGTAGACAGGACCAAAACCGCCTTCCCCGATCTTGTTAGTAGGATTGAAGTCATCTGTGGCATCTCTAATTTGTTTTAAAGTATATGTCCCTGTCATAGAATCTTGTCCTTCAATACCTGTCCGATAAATCAACCATAAAATAAGTCTTTTGAAGGGGAAAACAAGTTTCATTGTAATTAGCAAGTTAACTTGAGTCAAAATAAAAATACAGAACATATCTGCATTGTTTGATAGTAGATGGTGTAAGCACAATTGTCATATACCATAACACAAAAATGCTAGTGGATATGACTTATTTATAAGCTTATAACAGCACCGATAGAAAATCAAAATAAATCATTATCTCAAGTCCCGAAAGACTATTGGATCCAAGAATAAAGGTCATCAAAAGAGGGATAGTAAACAAATCACAGTTTTATACACTTAGAAAGCCCTTTTCTTGTTTCATGGAATTATATGACACTTACCTGTATGTTAAAAATACCATGCATTCATTACTAATATATGATAATCCAGGGAACTTCGAATTAAAAATATGAGTTCTTGGTATCGTACTAATTATAATTTCTCCTCGGTTAAGATGCCTCAATGATATGACACCTGTCTTTTTGTTCCACTACTTTCTGTTCTACTTTCAATCTTTTGTGTCACTATTAACCTGTACACTAACTTTTGGGAAGGAAATCAATTTCTCTATATGTTCCATTGACCATGCATTAAACTCAAATAACATATCTAAACAATAGCAGCTAAAGTATAAAATTAGGCATATGTGAAATTCGTTCCAGATTTCATCAGATTAATGAAATTATCAAGAAATTAAGCACAACCAAACAAACAACAAATATTGTTCTCGTGAAATTTTCAGTTGCTTGTGTGATGGTTCCTTCCCAAGAGGTGAAGTATAGAGACAGGGTAAGTTGAATGCTAAAAAAATGTTTATGTGAAAAGAACAAAGACAACATAGGCAAGCCTTGGCTAATAGAGAAGAATGGAGCAAAATGTCGCTAACTTGGATGTTGTCTCCATGGCGTGCAAAGCTTTTGAGACTTTGAGCGCTGGCTCTTGTGTGTTCCTCCTCCCTAGACTCTTTTCCAAGCGACACATATAAAGGCTAGAATGGTATTGGAGTCCAGTTAAGCTCTTCCTTAATCATTAAGAAGTGGAGTCCTTCTTTATTATTGGTCTTTGAGTAGGGTATCCCTACAAGCCTTGCTATGACAATAACCCCTTGGAACTGTCGTGACTATGAGGCCTTTCCAACAATTGCATTCTCCAAGTTTGAACATTCTTCCTCCTCTTGGGGATCTTCTCTTTTACATAAAGGAGATTGTTTTGTGAAATAAAATATGGAACTCGGGTGAGTTCTTTGCATTAAGCCAGCAATAATAACCTCCTTGCTCACTTTGGCTCTATTGGGCCCCTCATGAGGTCTATTAATAAGGACACTATTCAATCATACCAAGCCAAATATCTTTCTCTGATGCTAAGGCTAAATGGTTGATTTACCAATTTCCATGAAGTTTGAACTTAGAAATCATTATGTAGCTAACTAATCGAATTGCTTTTAGAATGACGTAAATATGATGATAATCACCTTTTTCTCTCTTCATAATTCCTTTGAAGCAGCCTTTCCACCAAAACACTCCCACTATAATAAGCACTAGGAATAAAGCTGCAACTCCAAGCCCAACTCCAACAGCTTTACTATGTTTTCCAGTTTTTCGGTCTGAACAAGGTTTAGAATCTGTAAAAAAACGGTGTCAAAATATTTGAATTAGAACCACAACTTCAAATTAAGTTACGTTCAGAATTTCAAATGCAGAACAGAAGAGAAACACTGCTTAGGCACGTCATGATTGATAATTGACTTAACCAAAGGATAGAGACGCATGTTTACTTCCAAGTTCCAAACAAAACTCAATGTACCAAATTCCAGAAGAAAAGAATAATTCTAAAGTAACCACAATTTAAGATAGTGCAATCCTTCCATATACCACGGCCAGGGTGAACTATACTAATTTCTCATCCCAGTGAAACAGAAAAAATAAATCAACAAGCTCATGATCCATCTGTATGCATAAAGGATGGTGATACGTAATAAGAGCTGTCCTCAATGAAATTTATTTAATCATGTAAACAAACTTATTCAGGATTGAAATGTGGCCCGAATGATTTTTATACAAGGTTGAAGATTTTAAATGTGTGATCAGTAAGAGCAGATGCTTTTGATTCCATCTATGCTAGCTCAGATTCAATAAACTTGACCTTGCTAATGATCCTTAATGATTGAAGTTTTATTTTCAAATCAATTAATTTTGGTATGTAGAATTATGAGAGAGGAATTGAGGAAAGATATCCTGTCAAAATTTGCGCATCTTTATAATATATACACCAAAATATTCCTAGGGAAACTGAAATAAGTAAAATAACCAAAGCATTTTAGATGCTATCTTGTGAATGTGTACCAAAAAGTTGACTCGCTAATATTACAAAACACGAGCTTACTCACCAGAAACAATAGAGAAACCTGATATGAGGGGACCATAAACTCCACTTCTAGGAATCCTCGTAGTACCCTTGCTAGCCCAGTAGAATCGAATCTCCAGAACATTGTCCGTTACACTGACATTGTATATTGATATTGTATGCGGTGTTTGAGCAGCATGGCCTTCATCTTCAATATTAAAATCCTTCCAAACTAACTTTTCCTGCAACAGAGCAATCTTATTAAATACTGATTTAGTCATTTGGACACCAAAACATGATTTCTTCATTTTGATCAATACCTGAACATAGATATCAAATAGGCGCTTCCCGAGACTTTTATATGTCTTATCATTTGTAAATTGTATCTCCGCGAAGTGGAGATACACAGTATATTTCCCATTTTCCAAGCAATAGTGAAAATATGTAAGCGAAAGTGGGGCCACGCGAGCAGTTTCATATAATTCAGACATATTTGAAGATGTCAAAAACTTGGTGTAACGTGTATTTTGGAAATCAGAATCATCCATGAAGTCCCCTGTGCTACTTAACCCCCAATGATTTTTGTTATCGTTAAAATAGTTAGCAGCACCGCCTAACACGCCTCCATCTCCTATGTAGAGGATGTTTTTATCATTTTCCATCACCGTTACATCCTTTCCACCACTATTAACATGCAAACAAGTTGAATCTGCAATAAGAGATAAAAGAATTTAGAAAAAGAAACTATCATTGTACAATTTCATTTTTTTGGTGGCTCAAAATTCCAAATCAGACAAGAGTTGCAATACATGGATAACAATCTCCTTCATATCAATAAAATATGCACACACTTTCAAGTTTCAACTATAACTGAGCTCTTCTAGCATAAATTTAACTTGTTTGAGTCAAAGCAATGGTACATTTATGATTTATCCAATTCTATGTTTCCGACTTTTCACTTTCAATTTAGAGTGTTTTCTTCACAAAAATAACAAATTCAGTAATAACTAAGTTACAAAAACTATAACTTAAGTTATCAAACTTACAGTACATGTTTAGAAAAATCCAAATTGGATACAGAAAAGGAAATAATAAACAAATAAGATAAAACAGTTGACATAAAAACATAAAAAATGAAACAAAAAGGACAAAAAGAATAGAGCATGAAGATCTACCCTTCTACACACCATGACAAACATTGCGGTTGTTCTATATTTGTTTGTCTATTTGTAGTCTAAATACAGGCATGTTCACACTAGCACATGTGAAGCTATTTTAGGCCTAACAGAATTCAAAGGAGAATTGCGTAAAGTTCAGAACTTCAAATTGATCATCCAATTTTAGAACATATCATCTCAGAGTTTTTTAAAGATGCCTGTTACGTAGAATCTTATAGTTAGCATGTAAATTTGCAAAAGAAGTTAGCTTCTAAGTTCTCTAACACTTTATAGAGTGGAACATAATTCCAAATATAGATGATTATTTACTTACATCTTGGACAGTTGAAAGTCTTTGAACATGGAAGAACACCTTGTCTGCAAGAATCAAGAGTAATAACAAAATCACTAGAGTAGTTAACTTGTAGAATTATTGAAACAAAGGGAGAATTAAAAGATGGGCTCTTACGATCCATTGACCCCTGAGGTGCTCCTAAACAAGTTTAGATTTAAATTCCTAACCAATTTTTAGAAGAAGAAACAATCATCAGTTTTACGATAACATCTAACTTAAAAATGCAAAGGAAAAATTATTGTAAAAGCTTCTGTGTTCTGACAGGTTATCTTGACAAGTCGATTGCTCGGGTCCTTGCCAGGAAAAGTTGTTGTAAGAAAGATCACTGCATATGAATATAATTAAGGAATATTATCAGCAATTTAAATGATCAACTATAATTATGCCATTATATATTCAATCCTATTCTCCATCTAGTGCAGAATCCTATTATGACATCTTTTATTCTCTTATTAACTAGGATAGATACATATATGGTAGTCTCGCTAAATTTGTAGAGAAATATCAGCTTGTTCTGTTAATCAATATTTGTTTGAGAATGTTCAGGAGAAGACAGTTTTGCCTACGGTTTCTTTCTTTAAGATGGTATCAGAGTTAAACCCCAATTTCTTCCTGGTTCTCCATCATGGGATCTCTATCTCTAGATCTCTTAGCCTGGTCCAGCAACTTCTTGAAGGGTGTGCTGGAACTCTCACATCGTCTGCCTCAATATAACGGGTAAAGTTTATATACCTATTAGGCTACTTCCACAAACCCTTAACATTTATAATGTAAGTTATGTAACTAAAGATTGTAATATAAAAAAAATTATTGTTAACTCATCTTATCATAATTAAAATAAGCTTAGGCATTCCTAAGCACATCAGCGGAAAGATACTGGATAAGTATGCTTGAAATTTGAATCACTAGTTCCCTTGCCCTACTAGTCGGAGAAAACAAATCCGAGAATACTCTTGAATTTGAGCTGTAAATGATATTTGCCATATTGAGTTTATATGGTTGAAATAAGAAACATACACATTGCTTCCAGCTATCAAGATTGAATCAGGTACATTACCGCTTAGCATGTTGCCAGTCAGGAAGCTGCAAAATGCAACGGAAAATTGTTTATTGTTTCAACATTTGAACATAGAAGCTATCGAAGGTAACAGTTTTAGAGAAGTGCATTTCTTCATAAATGGTTCTGATTAAAGCAAATGTAACAACATATAAAAATAATACCTCCTTCGACTGTCTTTTATGGTAGTTGAGAAAGAGAAGGTAAATTAATTATTCTAGTCAAAGTTCAATGCAGTATATTTTAAGAGTTAGAGAAACACTCACAGAAATCTCAGATGCCCCTCAATAGAAGTTGCAGGAATTTCCCCAACCAAATTATTAAAGCTTACATCACTACAAAAGTTAGTGAAATGGTAAGAGTTCCCATAAGTAAAAAATTTGGATTCTGGACTAGATTTATGTGAATAACTTTTTTTATTTGTTTCTTAACTAGCTTTATCAATTTATCATCAATCTGCATTTTGTAGTTTTCTCATAGAAGCAAATTTTGGTCAAACAAATATGATATTCGCTGCAGTATCCTGGAACCAACTAACAGATGCAGAGTAAAATGATAAAAGAAAAATAAAATGAAAGAGACCGAGAAAGAAAGGTAACAACAAATTGGTTCAATTTACCTATGCCATTTGAATAAATGGCGTAGGAATTGCCAAAAAAGTGTTGATCTTCCATTTGAAGAAAGTTGCATATATTGAACACTCGGGAACAAATAAACCTGAAGGTGATGATTAGTTCCATTTATTATATGGCTGAAAAAGTAGAAAACAGCAGATGTATTATTTCACTTCAGCCTTTTAACTAGATTTAAACTTCACACCGTGCAAGCAGTACGGAAGAAGTGAACATGAAAATGTTGGTTTGAGCCTCTCAGGCACTTCAATCGTACTATGTTCTCCAAAGTGTAATTCATTATAAGAACGGGGAAGGAACTTTCTTATAAGCCTTTGTAGGTTGTAACAATGCATATGTAGAAAAATAATGGTATTTGTATTTAACAGAAAAGAAATATGGTATTTGTATTTGCTCCACTAAAAATAGAATTGAAAAAGAAACTTAATCACCAAAAATTTAAATTAAATCTTTTACTTACAACATTTCCAATTTGTTCATTGTCCACATGTAGCTTGGAAGCTTTCCAGTAATATTGCAGCTTCTCAAAATCCTAAGTGAAAATCCCGGATTACTTTAAACTAAACAATATCAGATAAAAAGTGCCGAACTAGTTTTAAGAACATCGAACTCAACATACAATCTTATCATGCCTTTCATGTTGTTTAAAATAGGAAAAGTCTGACTTGGGCCATTTATATCACTGATCCTCCTGTATAATACAGCATTTTCCATAATAAGCTAAATAAAAATGATAAAAAAGTAAGATGAACAGAGGAAAATATCAATGCAGTACTAAAAAATTAGTAGGTGTTTTACTTACAGTTGAGTTAAATTACTTAACAAAGATATATTTGATGGGATAGGTCCCTCCAATCCACTTGCATGCATTTCTCTTCATGAGGTACATCAAAATGAGAAAATATATCTTAAAGTTCACATGTGTAGGTTTATTTATTGCTAAAACTTCAATATTATTTGAAGTATTGTTGAAAACAAGGGGAAGATGAGGGAAACTACAATCTCACAGTCTTTGAAGTAGTTTCCAATTCTGTATGAAGCTAGGTATTTTTCCGTTTAAACTGTTATCGTTTATCCTACTGCAGTACACCATAAAATATTATTAGTAAGAGGAAGTGTCAGTTTTTGCTTGTAAGGAAACGCGGTAGATAAGAACATACAAATCTATCAAATTCTGTAACTGAGAAAATGTCGCTGGTATGTTCCCAGACAATTTATTGGATGATAAAATCCTGCAAGCATAATATTGTATATATAAAAAGTCAGATTAAATGTTTAACTTTTCGAATTTATTCTGACTATACTACACAAGAATCTCAGAAAATAAGTACAAATAGATTATCTTACAAAGTCTGCAGGTTCGATAAACTTCCAAGTTGAGAAGGGACAGGGCCAGAAAATTGGTTTGCTTCAAGGTTCCTGAGGTGGGCGAGGGGAAAAATAAGTACAGAATAATTTAGAGATATCCTATGAGAAAGTAAGATAAATGGCTATATCATTAATAATATTTAAGAATGCTAGCAAGCTATATTCGGAAAATATTTATTCACAATATGCAGAGAGCTAAGTTAATGCTCAATGCTTTCGGAACCATATCGTAATATAAAAGTCACAAAAAATGTAGACAGAAGTTTTAGTTCCTCGAGTCAACTCAATCAACATAAGGAAAATCTCCAGAAAGTAAATAAATGAGAAGGAATTATTGAGAAACTTACAGGTATATTAGATTGGTAATATTTCCCAACTCCTTAGGAATTTCCCCCGATAAACGATTGACAAGTACAGAGCTGCATAATATGTTGTATTTAATACAAAACCAATAAGTCAATGAAAACTTTAATTAGTTGATATGAACTTACATTGAAGTTAGATTCAATGAAGCCCATTCCTTTGGAATCGTACCGTATAGGTAGTTCAAGGCAAAATCACTACAAGGAGAGGTATTTTCATTTAAATTAGCAAAGGCTACAAGTTGAACCATTCGTGTTTTGGAACAAAAGTAAGTTGAAGTGAAAATACCAGAAACTAAATTTCAACATTATACAACTAATGAAGATTTGTAAGGTGTTTGTAGTTCATACACTTCTCTGATGTATGGAAGGTTAACCAGTTGAGGTGGAAGCAAGCCCGGAAGGTTGTACCCCTTGAGCATACTAAAACATCGAAAATCATTTTAAAAGAAAATTATGTTCGGCCAACTGTTATTAAGATGCACTAATGTTGTTCCGAAGTTCTCAGTCCATGATGAATTTCTCGTATCTATGACTACATTGAAATTAAGCATTGAAATATATAAACTGCTAACTAGTATATCATAGAGTGTAGCAAAGAATAAATTACTTCAAAGCACTCAGAACAAGAGATTTTTACATGCTTACTACATGACAGAAGGAGTCATTTTCAGAAGAGCAATCACAACGAATGATGCTCTCAGATTCATTGGGTGGCTCTGGTGTTAACCCCACCATTTGAATTTCACAAGAATCACTATCAAACTTCCAATATGTGGCACCCATCATGCTAGTGATTTCTTGAAGAGCATCAACTGGAAAAAATTTGAGGACAACATAATTATGACAAAACAAATAAAGTTGTATGATAGAAATAATACATTTCGCTCTAGGGTGGCTGGTAGTTATGCCGATTATTTTGTGTGCTATAAGTACTTATATTGGACAATCATATAGGTCATAAGAGAGGGGATAATGTTGAAGAGTTATGGGGTAAGAGAGATTGAGAGTGCCCATAGACATAATCCTTGTAATGTTGTTTGACAACAGATTTCACTCTTCTCATCCATTAATGTACACATGATAGACCAAACCACCTTTAACTTGATGCGCGATGTTTTCACCTAATTAGTCTTAATTATGCAAGCACACATAGAACAGGGTGTGGTAATCTTCAACATATTGTAAATGAGGTTGGCTGGCTTAAAATTTTGATAGTTTTGTATTACAAATTTCTACAGAGAATGGTGTACTGTCATAGAAACACTAACCCCATATGCACCTAAAATTCATGCATGTCCTTATTTTACAAAGAAATGGAATACATATATTATTAACAGCATCAAAATTGAGCTGATCCTTACGAGGGGAATCCTAAGAGCCTTAAGATTCGTTTGTGAGTTAGGTTTTGGTGGGGAAAAAGGAAAGATAACGTTTTAAAGTCATCTCACAAATATATTTCATGGCTAAAGCCTTCCCTTTCCATACCCTCCAAAATTCAACTAGCAAACGGATCCTTAAGGATGAGAATGGCCTTATGCTTCAAATTTCAGCCCTAAATTCAAGCCACTCCCTCAACAACGAAACCAACATATTTTTGTGAAACAAATGCCATCTTATAACTTTACAGCTTTTCTTCCCGAATTCTGATTATCACTTTCACAACCCATTAATATAGAAAAGCACCAAAACTAAAAAGCTATAGTTTTTAACCCCTGAGATACTTTGTTCATCACTAAGCAAGATACTCTATAACAACACTATAATAACTGAAATGGAAAACTGAGACTTACCCTCTTGTTGTGGTAGTTTAGATTCAGCATATCTGAAGCAACTGAAACAACTAAAAGCAATGATTAAAAAAGCAAAGAAGGAACTAGATAGCATCATGAGAGAGAGACCAAGTACACAAAAAAGTTGCTTTTAAAAGTAAGTTGTTGGATTTTTTGTCTTCTAAGGTTGCTTTGTCCCTTGTGGATAAATGAACTAAGAAAAAATAAATGTGAAGTTATTATGCACTTAGGAAAGATAAGAAAACCCAGATGTGGAAACTGAAAGAGGGGAGAGAAGATGCATAATTGAGTTCCATTTGAATGAATGCAAGTAACATAGTAGAACTAAGAAAGAAGCTTTTTTTATAATGGAGTGGGGCCATTAATGGTGGAAAAGTAAGCATACGTTGTTTGAAATATAATGATATTAATGATAATAATATATAGTCATATTTGGTGTGTTAAAACTGTGGATGAACTTATTTTGACTATTTGATGAAGACAATACAAATTGTTAATTTTTAATCCTAATATCTTTGGATAAGTGTTGGACAGAGATGTACAATTCTCCACTTGAATCATTTCCTTTGATGGAAATGAGGAGTGAGCATGGACCGAGTTGGGACGGGTTAAGACTTGTCCTTAGCTGATCCTAAATATTGGTTGGGACATTTTTTAATATGGACTCGACCCTAGATTCGCTAATCCAACTCTAAATATCAATTGGGTCAACTTTTAAACTCGACTCTGATCTAGACTCGGCTAAATATAATATGCATACTCATTTTTTGATAAAATATTTTCAGTATTTATTATTATTATTATGAATATCTAATTTGACATATATGATTAATCAAGTGTATATGATAAAAAAATCAGAGAAACAATAATATTTTCGACCAAAAAGGTGACATTATTATATATACATTTGAATAGAGACACACAAATATCATGAGTGAGTGACCATAGGACAAGTCATACTCTCGACTCTAAATATTGATCGGGTCTAATCTTTAAACTCAAATCTGATGATGACCCAATAAAACCAACCTTATTAAGACTCAATCATAATTAGGCCGTACCGGGTGAGCTGGTGCCTAGTCCTCATAAAAACAAGATATATATAGTAGGTCTGTTGTACTTTGAGAGCCTTTCCCATATAAACAAACTATTTTTATGTTATTGAATAAGTAGCACTTGAAATTTTAGTTAAGAAATTATATTCGGGTACTAGGATTCAGAAAAGTTTCAATAATTCTTTTTAACTTAATTCAAAAATCGTGTGCAAACCTATAAAGATTTATGACTTCTAATAACTTATTTTAAAATTTCATATGAATATATGCATAATATAATAACTCAATACCATGTTTGTCATCCCGTGGATAACGGAAACATATCTATTATCCCACAAATTGTGTCACTGCATGTATCACTAACCTATCATTAGTTGAAAAAATAATATATTTAAGTTAAAAAATTAATAATTAATTATTTTATTGACCAATAATTACAGTTGATGGCACAAACAGTAACACAACTTGTAGGACAACATATGTATACCAGTCGATAACATACTAGCTTTATTTTAGTGTGATTGATCTATTTCAATATATTATTACAATATCAATTTAAATATATTACTAGAAAAATATTAATGTAGGTATATATTAACTCCGACTTATATTAACTAAGGATTAAAGTATATAATCTACATGTTAATATAATATTAAATAATAATTAGAAAAAAAATGTTTGTATTCATAATAAATGACTTCTATATAATGGTACTATATTATTTTTGATTGATATTTAATAATCATCGACATTAAAAAAAATAATAGTGGATTTTATATTCATTTTTATAAATATTTACAATAATAATGTCAAGGTATTACACTCATAATAATTTATATATGATATTAATTTATATATCATTCACCATTCATTTTTAATAATCATTGACTCTTAAAAAAATAATTCAAATAATTAACTATACAGTTCTTTACATATATCAGTGCATATATATTACAGTAGGTTATATTTAACGTTTATATACTTTAATAATTACATCTATCTATACTTCTATATTACTTATTAAAACCAAAACTCAATATAATCACCTCATCGTAGTATAATTAATGATTCCCTATTTTGTCATTGATATCTTCTAATTTCTACCAAAAAAACAATAATCATATGTATACCCAATGTATAATTTGTAGTATCCTATTTTTCCTATATTTTCTATCAAAAGACATCATTTATCATGCATAAACAAATATAATTTGTCATAACAATTATCATTTGTCTATCAACTATATTACTATTAAATAGTCAAAGGTATTTAATAGTAATATATTACTATTAAATAATATTACTAATAAATATCACATATTAGTAATATTACAATGAATTATATCACATATTACTATCAATTATATCAAGTTACATCATTAAATCCATTATTCATTAATTTTCCAAGTTAACATTGACAGTGTGGAAAGACTCTTAATAAATTATATTTGTTTATTCATTAATTTTCTAAGTTAGCATTTAGGGTGAGTTAAAAAAAACTTCCAAGGTAGTTACATTAGAAGTTAAATTTTTTATTCTATATTTACATAGAAGTTACATTAATTTATTATTAATTTTGTTTTATTTCTTCACATTTTGTAAAAATAACATTTTTTTAATGAAATTATTAAGTTGAAACGGAAGCTGTTTAGAAACAGTAAAATGTTAATTGTAGCACATAGCATGTAACAATGTTGTGTTTTGGCAATTTTCTTTCTTCTTCCACAAAGTGAAAAGTGAAAACTCCTAACTTTTCCACTACATATCTTCCCAACTCAAAAGTGAAAACTACAATTCATCATCACTTTTCCAATACATATACTTTTTTCTTCTCATTTTTATTCTACATAACCTTCACGTAAATGTCATTCGATATTTTACTATCTTAAACTAAGTATGAACATGTTGCTATTACTATTACTCATCTTAGACTTGAAATTTGTTTCATTAAAACAAATAATTTCTTCCAACTTTTAAGGTATTTTTCATCTCTTCCATTTTTCTTCTTTTTTCTCTATTCTACAACCAATGTAAAATATGTTAATAAGTTTTTAGTTTTTAATGTGTTCTTAATCTATATGTACATTTGTGCATATTTACTACTTAACGAGAATCTGACATGAGATGCATCATTTTTTTCACCAAGCCGCAATTTTGTCTATCTTTTTAGGTATTTCTCATTTTTTTTTTATTTTTTTTCATATTATGTAAATATATTAATAGTAACAGTCATAACAATGATTAATACAACTATTTGTAAACACTTTCACTATAATTATTTCTATGATAAGATTTAAAGTCGCAATTATTGTAAATGACTTATTATTTGATGACTATCATTTGACATGTAAATTTGATTCACTCAAATTAAAAGTCAATTACTACTTTGAGATGTAATTCATCTATTTTCGTGTTTAATCAAAATACTACTACGTTTCTGACATGTTATTTGAGTAGTGGTTGGTGTGTGGTTAATGAAATGCTGTAAACATGATATTAGAATTTCAGGAGTTAGTTCCTTTTGAAAGGAGATTAAGAGCTTCTTTTATGGCTGTGCTGAAGAAGGATTTCTCAGCCATTTAACTCATTTGGAAGGAATTGAAGTGGTTAAGTGACCAATTCTTGGTCCTCCTGTTTAATTTGTTAAATTCTAATAGATAACAATTAAGTAGTGAGTTATAAATACAATCTCTTCCGTGATGGTTGCCAAGTGGACTTTTGAATGAAAGTTGTGTTAGAGACTGAGGTTGTGTTTGGGAATCCATTCATGAAACTTGTTTTGGTAAACTTGTTATAAACTTGGTAATGATATAATTGAGTTTTAGAGATCAATGTTTTGTCAAAGAACATGATTTTTTATAGCGCATTATGTTGTCGTTCGATCCATGTAGCCAACCCCCACCTAGTAGGATTCAAGGCTTGGTTGTTGTTGATATTGTTATTAAAAGTGGTTTTGGTAGAATGAAGGATAGCATTAATCAATATGATTTTTCGATGTGTAATTACCAAATTGGTGATATTAACATTGAAAAGGATGAGGCATGACAATAAAACCCACCCTCGTGGGGATCAGCACAAACCTGCCCCAGCCAAAGCGGTGAAAATCTGCATTGTTTGGATTTGAGTGTGGGTTTGGGTTTTCCTCAACTGAAATTTAGCGGGGCGAGGATGGGTTTCCCAAGGGTTTCCTCAAACCCGACAGGTGCAGGTTTGAGGTTGGATTTTTTATCCCTGTCATCCTTAAACCCGCCCCAATTTCAGTCGGGCGGGGTCGAGATAGACAAAACCCGCACTCGCCCCGCCCTGTTGTGAATACTTAATTTTCAAAGGGTGTTATGATAAAGCATTATGACATCGTTCAATTCATAATTCATATAGACGACTCCATCTTGTGGGACTAAGGCTTGCTTATTGTTGTTATGATCAGAATATTGGTTGCAAACCCAAACCGAGTTTCAATGAATTAATAAATTAAAATTCTTTGCTTCTTCGACAGAGGAATATAACTAACTGACAAAATGGATTGCCAAACATGTTCTGGCACATGTCTGTTTCTGTGTAACCTTATTTGTACATATGCTATGTTCCCAATCCTATCAGTATGGTCCATGACTCCATGGATGCTTTAAAATAACTATTTATTGCACAAGGATGGGATTAACTGTAATTTTGAATTATTTGACCATGATTTCTTTAAGCTTCATAATTGCCACTTCCTTGTACTAGTATTTTCCTGGTTAAATAATTAGAAGTCAGGAATGATGATAATTACAGTTCATAGTTTCCTGTTGCTCACTTGCTTAGTTTCAAGTTTCTTCCTTTGACTTGTATTAATTTACAGATCAGGGTAGACTTGTTATCATCTAATGGTAAAACAATTACAAGTTCAAGCCAACCTTGCATGTTAAAATTCAGAAGCGAGCCGATCCGCCTAATCACGACTTTCCTCAAGATTGCTCCTCTTGTTACTGGCTATATCTCAGAAACTCAGACTCTGAATGTCAAGATAAGAGGTTTAGTTGTAGGGGATGTACCTACATCATGCTTAAAAGTAACCCTTGAGCAGAGAGCAGAATATGTACCTGGTTCTGGCATCCCTCAAATATATGATTCATCTATACTTGTTGAGTCAGAACTTCCTTTGATCAAGAGGGTTATATGGTATTGGAAGATGAGCATATTCATTTGGATCACAATTATGGCATTCATGATGCAGTTTCTCTTTGTTTTAGTGTGTTGTTGGCCTATAATTATTCCAAGAACAAGACAAAGGAGTCTTACCCATAACAATCCTCAGAGAACAACTTGAGGCTAGTTCTTTTCCCTGCTAGCATTTTCTGAGTTCTGACATGTAGATCTTTGTTTAGGGAAACATCCTAACCTGTAATCTTTATATCTTTATTTTCCTTTTCAATCACGTGTTGGCATAAAACAAAATTACAATGTACGATTTAATTGAACATTCTGTATAGTATAATTTGGCCAAATCTAATAACTATGTATAAATCTAGTAACTATGTGTAACATTTAAATAAAATTAATATAAATAAAGGGTTGATGAGTAGTAGCTATGTGTACATTTTCCCACTATATTACACTCTTTTAGGAATCCAATTATCTTTTGACAGCCCATGCTTCATAAGTCGGCCATACATCCTTGATCTATCACTACCAAATTTTCCTGAACAAACCTTTCTATTAGTGTTCAAGTTCGGGTTCCCGGACAATTTACTTACAACGACATATATTGTTTCATCCCAGTTAACCGGACATCTCATGTTGGTCGAGCTGTGTTATCCCTTGATCAACCATACTGCTGTAATGTTTATCAAATGTTAATAAGAAGCAATGGAACAATAATGAAAATATGAGTATTGGTATTGAAAGAGAATCTGCAAGTTTGCATAAAGCTGCAGAATTAGTTACAGTAATGATAGAAAGAAAACAGAATAATGATGACAACTAGAAATAAGAATGAACCACAAAGAGATAGAATTCTTAATTCATCACATCCATGCCCCCAATAGGCTCATGCTTTGCTACTCATAGTGCTACCTCACACCCAATACCATTTAAGACGTGTGTTTTCCCCTTTGTTGTGGGCCCCTCTTCCCAATCGTGTAACCAACTCATAATATGCCCTATTTTCCTTTTCCTTATTGTTAGGATTTGTTACAATACCCCTCCATTAAAATTAACCTTGTCCTCAAGGTTGAAATATGGAAAAGTTGCATTGAGGATGCCATGATCTTCCCATGTGGCATGAGAATGATCTAATCATTCCTATAAGATAAGGTGTTGTTGGACCTGGTGATGCCCACGAATAATAGTTCTTGTTTGTAAGATAGAAATTGGTTGTATGACGAGGCTGGCATCACTAATAGTCATTGGTAATGGAATGTAAGGCTGAACATGTTCGCCATGACACTGACACTGTTTCAGTTGTGAAACATGAAGAATAGGATGAATTTTGGTGTTATCTGGTAAGTTTAACTTGTAAGCCACACTCCCAATTTTCTGGACAATTGGAAAATGATCAAAGTAAGGCAGGCTAAGTTTTTTATTCTTTCACAAGGCAAGTGAGTGTCTGTAAGGTTGAAGCCTCACTAGAACCTTGTCTCCAATATGAAATTCAACATCTTTTCGTTTTAAATTAGCATTTCTCTGCTGAACTTGTTGTGCCCGCTACAAATGGATCTTAAGCTGAGCCAAAATGTGGTCTCAAAGCTAGAGTTGTTCTCGGACAGAGGCTAGACCATCACCAGTAGTTGTTTACCTTACCAATTTTGGTGGACTTCTGCCATATACAACCTTAAAGGGAGACATGCCAATGCTATTATCATAGGTAGTGTTATACCAATACTCAGCCTATGGTAACAACTTGACCCAATTTTTTCGACTATCAAAAGTGAAACACTGAAGGTACATTTCAAGACATTTGTTCAAAGCTTCAGACTAACCATCTGTTTGTGGGTGGTAAGCTATGGACATGTTCAAGGTGGTACCACTCAGCTTCAGAAGATGTTGCCAAAGGTGACTGGTGAATACCTTATCCCGATCCGACACTATAGTCTTAGGGATGCCATGCAACTTCACGACCAGGACGAATGATTATGCCACTTGCTTACTGTTGTAGTCACTTTTGAGAGTTTCAAAGTGAGCATACTTAGACAATTTGTCCACCACTACATAAATCACGATGTAGCCATTAGATGGAGGTAACCCTGTAATAAAATCCATTGTCAAATCCTCCCAAATTTGTTCATGAATGGGTAATGGCCGCAAAAGATCGGGTGGAAGGACATTAGTTTTCTTGGCTTGTTGGCATACTAAGCAGTGTTTAACAAATTTCATGATGTCCTGATGCATGTCAGACCAAAAGAATTAAGATGTAATTCTTGCCAAAGTTCTGGTATACCTGGCATGACCACGCATAGTGGAACTGTGAAACTCATGCAATACTGTTTGAATGAGATTATGATTTGCTGGAACAACAAGTCGACCCTTCCACACTAGTAAGTTCTCGTGGACTGAGTAATGGGAATTAACATGCAGATTCTGAGGCCAATCAGAAATAATAACTAATAGTATATGATCCTCAGCATGAGCTTTGTGCAAAGCCTCTAGAAAGTGGATGTTGGTAGAGGAAAAAGCCATAAAGAACGACCTGGACAGTGAATCTGCAGGAATATTATCCTTTCCTGGTTTGTATTCAATCGTGAAATCGTAGCCAAGGAGCTTAGGTAACCAGGATTGTTGCTCTCGAATTTGTAAGGCTTGTTTCGTGAGTGTCTTAAGGTTCTTGTGGTCTGTTCGAATGATGAATTTATGGCCGAGCAAATAATGTCGAAACTTGGATATGGCTTTTGTGATGGCAAAGGATTCTCTAGAATATGCAGACTGTTTCTGCATCCTCGAGGAGAGTTTATTGGAGAAGAAAGCAATGGAATGGATACCTTGATTTAGGACAACACCAATACCAAGTCCTGAAGCATCAATGTCCAAAGTGAAGGATTTTGAGAAATTCGGCAAGGCTAACATAGGTGCCTGAGTCACAACCTGTTTCAAAGCTTCAAAAGCTACCGTAGCATTGAAGTCTCACTTAAAATTGTCCTTCTTAAGAAGATTTGTGAGTATTGAAGCGATGGAAGCCTAGCCTTTAATGAATCTCCGATAGTAGCCTGTAAGACCTAATAAGTCTCGTAATTGTTTCAAATTATGAGGAACTGGCCAATGCAAAATAGCTTGTACTTTGTCTTTATCCATAGTCACACCTTCACCAGAAACCGTATGACCTAGATATTCAACGTTAGTTAACCCAAATGCACATTTAGTTAATTTATCAAATATGTGATTGGACTGCAGCACCTGTAAAACATCCTCGAGATGCAGCAAATAAGCATGTCAAGTAGGACTATACACGAGTATGTCATCGAAGAAGACCAAAAAACAAATCTGCAACAATCCTTTGAATACATCATTCATCAAACTCTAAAAGGTTGTTGGAGCATTAGTGAGCGCAAAAGGCATCACATGCCACTCATAATGATCTCGATGAGTCCAAAAACCCGTCTTATATCTATCTTCTTAATTCATTAAAATTTGATGATAACTAGTCCGGAGATCCAAATTGGAGAAAAATTTGGGCCCATATAACTCATATATCAATTCATCAACAATAGGTATAGGAAAACTATCCTTGATGGTGATCGCATTGAGGGTCCTATAATCCGTGCAAAACCGCCACGTTCCATCTTTCTTTTTGACCCAAAGAATAGGAGAGGAAAAAGGACTAGTATTAGGAGAAATTATACCTTCTTTGAGCATGTTGTGTACCCTTTGTTCAATATGTTCCTTCTGACTATGTTGATATTTGTATGGTTTGACTTGAACCGGTTGTGATCCTGGAAGCAAAGGAATAAAATGATTGTGAGTTATAGGCGACGGTAACCCAACAGGAACAACAAACACCTCTTTGTACTACTATAACAAAATGGTCAGTTCTGGATCAATATTTGGTGGCAACTCTAGTGAATGATCAACATCAATAGTATTGTGTGTAAAGGAAAGTGAGTATAATTCAACAATAGCATGTGTATGTTGCAGTCTCCGTAATTATTAACATTGTGCAACACGAGGTAACTGTAGTTGATCACCTTGCAATGTGATGAATTGGTTGTCATGGAAGAATTTGAGAGTGAGGTTGCTATAGTCTGAAATGTGGGGACCCAAGGTAGAAAGCTATGATGCACCCAGTACCACATCTACTCCTGTCACTAGTAATAAGTAAGCCGGTAAATCCACTGAATGACCTTGAATCTTAACCTCCAATGCTCTAATAGGCCCTCAACTGTAAGAGCATTGCCATTTCCCACCAAAACTTTAAACTCTGGGATGGGTTCAATTGGTAATTTCAAGCAATGTGCAATTCTAGGCTATACGAAGTTGTCAGAACTTCCACTATCCAACAAGACGTGCACCTGCATATCATTGATCAATCCTGCGAATCACATTCTGCCTAAACTGGAAGATCCTTTTAAAGCATTGAAGGATAAGTGAGGTTCAGGTTGTAATAGTGACTCCATATTAGCCTCCGTGACAATCTCAGTGGCATCGCAAGTGAAATAAAGTCCTTTTTCGCGTCTCATTTGCATTTCAGCAGCTATCATCCTCTTTATATGACTAGAGGTAGGGGGATTAGAAAGTAATGGAGGAAGGCTATATGATTTTAGTGATGAAGATATCGGTTGGTGGTAACTTTGTTGGTTGGGGTTGGCCATTGTAGTTGGATTAAGGTGAAAAGTGTTATGATAAGGCTTAGGTTTATAAGCGTATTTTTCTTTATACAGTTTGACTAAGGACACACATCGTAACAAGGTAAGATGATTTTGTGCAATAACATCCCTACAGATATCGATTTTGAGACCTCCCACAAAACAATCTAGCAAGGCTTCCATAGTAAACCTTTGAACTCTATTGGCCAAAGTTGTAAGTTTCACATAATACTCCTGGACTGTAGTGTTCTGCTGCAATTCGAATAATTCAGATCTAGCACATTCATAGGGGAAATGCCATATTCCAATTCCAAAGCTCTAGTGAATGTAGCCAAATAGGAAAAACATTAGCATGAGATTGCATTTGAAATCAAGGAGCAACGTCCTTATCTAGATGAATAACAACAATAATCAATTGTTGGTCATCCGACGTATAATAATAACTAAAAAATTTATCGGCTTTGAATATCCATTGTAAAACATTCGATCCATCAAATTGAGGAAAATTGAGTTTGACATTTCGAACCTGGAAATGTTGAGTGGAAAAACCTCTATGCGTCCCAGAATTATTGCTAAGTAGAGAAGTGGGGTGTGATTCAATTTTTTCGAAACGATTCTGATCCACTTCTTGAACCGTGAAGTGCTCCAGAAGAGTTTTCAACTCTTTGTCTCGCGTTTCCATCAAATCTGTAAGTTTCCGAAGGTCCACCAGCAGTTCCTTGAGACGAGCCACCTCCATTGTGAGTTCCTTGAGGCGTGTATTCTCTGCCATGAAGAGATGAAAACACCAATGTAATGTTTATCAAATTTTAATAAGAAACAATAGAATAGTAATAGAAATATGAGTATTAGTATTGAAAGAGAATCTGCAAGTTTGCATAAAGCTGGAGAATTAGTTACAGTAATGATAGAAATAAAACAAAATAATGATGACAACTGGACAGAAGAATGAACCACAAAGAGAGAGAGTTCTTAATTCATCACATCCATGCTCCCAATAGGCTCATGCTTAGGTACTTATAGTGCTACCTCACACCCAATACCCTTTGAGACGTGTGTTTTCCCATTTGTTGTGACCCCTCTCCCAATAGTGTAACCAACTCATCATGTGCCCCTTCTTCCTTTTCCTTATTGTTAGGATTTGTTACAAATGCTACCTGGTTGACCATGCTGCTCCACCTGACTGACCATGCAGCTCCACTTGACCGACCATGCTGCTCATGTTGGTTGAACTGTGTTATTCCCTGACCAACCATGTTGAGCATTCCACGAGTAGCATTTAAGTCTACCAGCAAGCCCGACTGTCGAGCATCCTACTAGATTGGGGGCATCTGTTCCATCCCAATTAACTGGGCTTCCCATGTTGGTCGAGTTGTGTTATTCCCTGGCCGACCATCCTGCTCCACCTGGCTGACCAAGCATGTTGGCTGAGTTGTGTTATTCCCTGACCGACCATGCTGCTCCACTTGGTCGACCTATCATCTCATGTTGGTTGAGCTATGTTATTCATGGTTGACCATGCTGACCATTCCATCAGTAACATTTAAGTCTACCAGCATGCCTGAATGTCGAGCATCCTACTAGACTAGGGGTATTTGTTCCATCCTAGTCAATTGGGCATCCCATGTTGGTCGAGCTGTGTAGTATTCTCTGGCCGACCATGCTGCTCCACCTAGTTGACCAAACATTTTATGTTGGCTGAGTTGTGTTTTTCCTTGGCCAACCATGCTGCCACATAGCCGACCAAGTATTCCATGTTCGTTGAGCTGTCTTAATCTCTTTTGTAGATGAACAAATACCCTACTAACTAGGATCAACTATATGGATCGAGTGACGCTATAATATTGTAACATAAACCTAAATGAAAGGTGAAAATTATATTACAGTAGTAGACAATCAATGTAAAACTTTGTCAAACCTCTATGACATAGATCCCTAGATATACTTATTGAAATAAAAAATTAAAAGAATGATTGAGTCTTATAAATTTGATCACAAACAAAATCTAGAGTCATAATTCCTAGAAATAAAAGAAGAATAGACATCTAGGATCATTTGCTTATAGAAATAGGTGGAGACACATAAATACAACTGTGGCATGTAACACCGCAAATTTTACGATTTTGAATTATAAGATTTTAGTAATATTGTTATTAATTATATTTTCGAAAATGAATTTTTGGGAATTTTTGGTAAATAACTAGACGAAACTCTAGTTGATTTTTAGTCTTGTAATTCTATTTCCAATTTGGTGGTAAATTTTCATGATTTTCGGAGACAGTCGGTTTTGGACCGCTATCGGGGCCGAATATCACCCGGTACGGCTCAAAAAGTGGTTTTTGAGTTCCGTAACTCAGAATCGAATTCCGAGTTCGCCTTTGGCTTCGTAACTTCATTTCGAGTCAATATAGACCGTGAGTACACCCATACCTATTTTCTAAATATTTTTCACTCGGAATGCTGAAATCCGAAATTCTAATCAGATATTAGGATCATGCGATTTATAATACCCGATCGATTATTGACCGATAGTACTCAAGCATGTTTATTGCACGTGTCCGCGAAGTGGTCATTTCGCGTTGGGATGTGAAATTTGCTTTTCCATGAAGCAAACCTCACATCACTCAATCTTATGAGATCATCATTGGCCACCCTAGGAGATTTTTTGATGATTGCCTAGAGGGAAATCTGATTTCCCTTCTCTCCTTAAACCCTCACACTTCACACTTCACTCTCACACTCTTTCATTTTCAAGAGAAGGTAAAAATCCTCTCTTCATATTTTCCTCTCATTTCTCATTTGCTTGTTCAATCTTCAATCCTTGATCTCTCAACATTCAACCAATGGATGTTGATGAGATTTAAGTATGTTGTTCATGAACATGTCAAGAACATATTCAACCGTTGAAATTTTCTAAAACGCTTTCTAACTCATTTTCTCCTCAAAACCGAAAATGGTGATGTTCTTGAACTTATGAAAATATTTTGTTGAAACCATGAACAACTTGTGTTCATGGAGTTGTTATAATGTTTTAGTACATGTATTTATTTGTTTTAGCCAAAGGGGATGATGATGAAATCAAAAGGAACCTTTAGGAAGTGTTTTGGAAAAATGAGAATGTATGTATTTCTAGTTGTTTTTAGCCTTAAACCATGGCTTGGAACAAGTTGAAAAAATAGAAACTTTTGTTAAAAAGGATGTTAAGGTTTATGAGTACATGAATGACTCATAAAACTCTTAAAGGATACTTTGAATAACTTAATTTAAAATGGTAAGATTATCAAAGAACGTCTTAAATCGGAATATGTAGTTTTACTAAAAACCGTACCTTTAAAAGGGATGGAAATCGTGAACGAACTTTCAATGAAAAAGGATGGTCAAGAACAGGTGATGTTGGACCGGATGAATAAAAGGGATGTATGATCACGATGGGGAAAAAATAAATGATTTTAAGTATTTTGGTAACGATTTTAGAAATATCGAAAACTAACGAATTTTTATTTTGGTAGTTACGAAGATTTCGGTGTTCGAACCTTGTAACCAAACCACCCTTAGTTGAGAGTTAAAGCACGCTTCATTAAGGTGAGAGAGAACACATCGTAACATAATGGTGTCCTAATATGACACCCGAATCTCCTAAACCATCTCAAAGGTTTTGGAGTCAACTTGGGTTTTAAGAAACCCAAGATTTTGTATGTTTGAATGCTTTTGGAATATATATGATTGTTGATGAAATATGTTGAATATTNATGACACCCGAATCTCCTAAACCATCTCAAAGGTTTTGGAGTTAACTTGGGTTTTAAGAAACCCAAGATTTTTATGTTTGAATGCTTTTGAATATATATGATTGTTGATGAAATGTGTTGAATAATGCATATGAATGTTGTTGGGAACTTTTCTGTGTGCAGGTGTTTGAAAAACCATGTTTAATTGTGTTTCGGTGGTCGAAAATGGCAAAATTGGTATTCTGTCCAAGTCCTTGTCGCCTGGGCGAGCACAGTCTCGCTTGGGCGAGGGGAAGTTTTGGTTCTGGAACTCCCTCGCCTGGGCGAAAGAATCTCGCTTGGGCGAGTATGGGCCTCGCTTGGGCGAGAACGCCTAGGATTTTAATGAGCCTCTAGAACTCTCTCGCTTGGGTGAGAGATGTCTCTCTTGAGCGAGAAGAGGTTTCGCTTGGGCGATTATGGGCCTCGCTTGGGCGAGAACGCCCAGGATTTTTATGAGCCCTTCGAACTCTCTCGCTTGGGCGAGAGATGTCTCGCTTGAGCGAGGAGAGGCCTCGCTTGGGCGATAGTACCTTCGCCTGGGTGAGGAAAGCTTCAGTTTATTTGAGATTTAAAGATGAATTGTCGCTTGGGCGACTAGTCCCTGCTTTGGCGAGGGACAATGTGGAAAGATTGAAATAAGATGATATTGTGAACAATGCGATGAACCCGGGTAGGGTGTTTTGTGATATAAACTGGCCTAGATGAGAAACATGACTCCACAAAAGTATGAAAGCATTGTTTGTGTTTATGCCTTGTTGGGCAAGTATCCGACTTGAGGTCGTGAACTAGGGGGTACCCTAGTAAGGATACATGATATCACTGAACAACGATCGACCGACCGTAAGAGGCTTGGTCATGCGACCGTCCAGGATTATTCGGTGATGGGTTGTAGTGATTGAAATGTTACCTTGAGCATGTACGGTTGACGTACTATCGGGTCCCACGAGAAGCATTCCTTGTCGGGAGATGGCTTAAGGATGGGCCGATCATGTGTTTGATTACTACATTGCATTTGACTCTGACTAGGAATGCATTGCATTGTGACCATGAAGTAGTGGAGAGGAAATGACGGGACGACTTAGAG
>NC_032009.1:32272132-32272476 GCF_001865875.1 Lupinus angustifolius | reverse complement strand
CTGTACTCTCGATTATTTCCGATTAGGATGTTGGATGGATATTGGTGTAAGGTAGATAATCATGACATATCATGCATACATTACTATTGTGGAAGTGAATTCCTACATGTGAGTTACAAGCATCGTGTATTCCTATGTTTATGTATGTGATGTGGTTATGAGTAGAGGTTGATTATATTACTGGATATATTGGTAATGTTGGAATAAATGGTAAGTTAGGAATTTCTTCATGATGTCAATGATAAATGATGAACTATATGTTAAAATATATTTTATGTCTGAATGTGATATTCTGAGTAAGTCAACGCTGTCAATGAATTTATGTTCATTAGATGTCTTATTCT
>NC_032009.1:32271720-32272032 GCF_001865875.1 Lupinus angustifolius | reverse complement strand
ACGGGACGACTTAGAGCACCGTGATGTAAGCAGGGACGACACTGATTGGACGGTGATTCGCCAACAATGTCTTGAGGGAGAGTCTGGGTGAGACGAGTCCCTTGTATTCCTGGGGAGGTAACCTGTTGGATCGGACAGTTCTCACATGCCAAACTATGCAATCTCTGACAACCCCTGGATTGCATTCGAGATCGATGAGAGGGATGCCTAGAATGCGTTTGTACGACCTAGGTGTGGGCAGGACTGTTCCTAAGGGAACCGATCGATCTATTTTTACTTCCTTGCGAGGATATGTTATTTCGGGTGTGTACA
>NC_032009.1:32224604-32271620 GCF_001865875.1 Lupinus angustifolius | reverse complement strand
CGAAACCGATGGAACCGAACCAAACCAAACCTCAAAATATGGTTCGGTTCGGTTTCGCGGTTCGGTTCGGTTAGTTTTTTAAGGAACCGTTTATGTTCGGTTCAGTTTATGGTTTTAGAAATTTAGGAACCGTTGGAACCGAACCGAACCGCATATTAAAGAAATGTATACAAGGAATTGGGGAATAATGTGTTATAATTGTTTAAATTCTTCAACCAAATTTCTAGCTTAAATTATCAATTTTTGTGTGAATTGTAGTGTTATATATGTTACTAAATTATTATTAAGTTTGTATTATATATGTTATTAGTTACTAAATTATTTCCCAGTGTCTTATGATTTGGAACATATTTACAATTTTTGTGATATTGAGTTTGAAACTAACATATATCATATATTGTTATACATGTATTGTTACATGTGTTACTAACTATGAAATGTAAGGTTATAAAGTAACTATTATATATATTTTACAAATTCATATATATGTACCTAATCATGAATTTTATTATTATATATGATTCATAATTTTTTATAATAATAGTATTAATGTTTATGTTTATCCTTTTATGGATAAACAATATCTCTTGTAATACATTTTGAATCTTATTGGAAGATTTTTTATAAAAAAGTAAATGAAAAAACCGTCTGGAACGGAACCGAACCGAACCATTCAAGAGCAGTTCGGTTCGGTTCGATTCTACTAGTTAAACTTGCGGTTAATTGAGCGGAACCGAACCATATGTTTTTGATCGGTTCGGTCACTGAAATGCACCAAAAACTGAACCGAACCGAACTTTTACACCCCTAGTTGTACATGGTGTGCAACGGGTCATTGATGATGATCCCTCAACCCGACACCTACATTGATACTTCCTTCACCTTGCCGCCAAAGAGGCTGATGTCTCCAGAGGATGGACTTCGATACCCGCCAGTCAGGAGTGATGGCGCTGCTCCCTCCCACGGTCATAGGACGTGGTTAGATTGTTTGGATGCTCCGTCATCCAGTAGAGCCTAGAGGAGCTGGGTTCTTGGAGGAGGTCCCTGCAAGAAGGCTCCGGTTTTTAGAATGTCATCCCCTCCGAATTATGCCGCTGGGTTATGGCATAATGAAGTGGAGGAAGAGAAGGAGGAGGACGAGGTCGTTGAACTCATAAATGTAGAAAGCTCGGTGGAGGTGATCAACCTCGTGTCTGACTCGAAGGAGGAGGAGGACCCGAGTGAGGGGTCCAGCATCCCTAGAATCTTTCGAGTTAGCTTGTGGGCCAGTCGATGTCCCATTTTTGTTTCTGGATGGGGGGTTGTGTTTCTTTTGATTTTGTATATGTTAGTGGCGATGTAGTTTCCGCCTTTGTTGACCTAGTCTGTATGAACTAACTATGACTTAACCGATTATATGCATCGTATTATTCAGAAAATTGTAAATCAGGTTAAGTTATCATTCGATAACAATAAGTTGATTTTCCGCATTCGAGTTACTTAAAGTAATGTCCCGGAAAAGGAAAGGTTTTAAAAAGGAAACAATTTTATATCACCAGTTCAAAATTTTTTTTACCCATTTTCCACAATGTTTTTGAGAAGTATTTTTCGGGACATTACATGGTAGACCATGTTGTACCATTATTTACCTTTGCATAGGCCAGCTGACTAATTTAGGCAGAAGAAATCTTTGTTTCTTTATTACATTGCATGCATCCCTCCATGATTCCATCCTTTCACCCTCCCATCTTCATGAGAAAGTTGATATTTTTGGGGCCATGAGTAGCACATTTTTTACAATTGAGGCCAAAGTATAACTTGTTTTATTTTAAAAACAAGTTATTTCATTGATTATCTTGTAGTTAAATAAATCTTTTCCCTCTAAGAATTATTAGGTTTGTTCCAAAAATATATTTTAAGATAAGAATTGCACTTTATTATGCTATTGAAGTATTCACATATATTTTTTAATACATGGCAAATTTGCATTAAATATCTCTTATGTGTATTTATCTTTTGATGAATAATTTAATAAATAATATTTATCGTGATAACATTATCTTATTTTAAGTTGAATAGTTATGTTTACCATAATATTTATCCTAAAATATTTGGATTAGATTATCATGTTTTTATCTTTTAATCATTTTATCCATATTTATGCAACACTTATCACATTATTAATATAGTTACAATTATCATATATATTATTATTATAATACAAAAACAAAATCCTACAAGCTACGTTTACTTTCTATCTTATACATATTATAATTACTATATTATTCTAGAATGATATATATATATATATATATAAATAAATATAAACGAAACTTAACACTTTTCCTTCCTTTATGTACTATTTCAACCTTATCTTTTTCTTATATAGTATATAACATAATTTATAGTCTCCCCACATATATATATATATATATATATATATATATATATATATGTGTGTGTGGAGATGAGATTAATTCCATATTCCCTTATTTTTATATATGTGAATAATATTTTATATTTTATATAAGAAATGCTAATCTTAAATTTGTCTCCATCATTAATTATCTCTCTTCATAACTACTTCCACCCACTCCCTAATAAATTCTCTATTCTCCTCAAATTACAAAAACGGCAAGGACTATACTGCTGAGTAAAGTGAAGACTTTTTCTATGGTAACTTCTATTTCTTTTCTTTCTTTTGTGATGTTGAGTCTATGTTTTATTCTAAATCATAAGTTCTTTGCCTTTTCTTTCTATTGAGATGATGTCATAAACTTTCATGCATACTCTCACTTTCAAACAGTAACTCAATGTGGAGAGATAACAATTCAAATAAATATTCTTTTAATAGTACTCATGTGAATAATCACCTTCACGTAGACCTAGGGCATAAAGCTTCATGCCCTTACTCCTAGGGTTGCTCAATTGGTTTCTACTCACAATTTTATTTTACAAAAAACTTTTCCGAAATGGTTGTTGATTTATGATTGCCTCTAAATAAACAATTTGGCAAGAACAACTAGATTAATGATTTTGTAAAGAAGAATATTTTCCATTTTTACTTTTAAACAAAACAGAGAGCCCCTTGTAATTTTAAAAAGCTTTATTCCTAGTTTTATATATCAAACAAAAGCTCATATTGTATGGTGTGATAAATTTAATATATTGTATAGGGATCTTTTGCGTCTGTTGTAAGTAGGGATTTAAATATTTGCAATTTTTCTATAATGATTGTTTAGTTTATATTTTGATTGTTAGATGAGCCAATTTCCTTCCTTTGTTTTCTGTAACAAAAAACAGTGGTCAACTAAAATGTATTATACACATCATGTGTAAACCAATATATTTGTTGTAATACATACTATTACCACTGTTATTTCATGTCCTCAATGAGTTAAATATTTATCATTTCATAATATTTAGTTTTAAAGCAACATAAATTGGTTTTTATAGAAGTATAACATTGTTCTATGTCTTTTTGAGATGTGTTTAAGTCTTTGAGTTATTTGAATTGATTGGTATTTCATTATTTGATAGTGATGATATTTTGGTCAAGCGGATGCTAGCGGACACTCATGGTGTTGCAATAAGTTGAAGTTATGAGATAAAGCGGCTAAAGTGAGGAAGAAGACCATAGTGGTTTTAGAGTTCTTCATTGAAGTTTTTCTCTCTGATTTCCTCAAAAGTCAGAGAGTCTTGTATATTAGTAACTCTCTTAAAAATGTGTTTTCCATGTAAGAGTCCTTAATCATTTTCATAACGATGTATAAAGTCTTAGATATTTGATTGTGCTGTAAATATATGTGTATAAATTTGTTTTTGTATAGCATAATGCGAGGTACTCGCTTATGTTATTACATCTTCATGAAAGGTTGTTAAATAATTATGTTTGTATGCATGTGAATATTGTGATAAATTAATAATTGTTTTATGTGCTAAATGTTTGTGACAATGTTGTAATTTAGAAATATCTCAATTACAATGGTTATGTGATTGATTATTGTATTGATATGAAAAAATATAATTAAGTTCATTGTTGAATTGATTTCAAAATATATATCTTGAGCTCGTCCATTGGACTTGGCATTATTGTGATGCATTAGGGCTAAGATGACTAACTTAGGTGATATTTGTTGAAATAAAAATTGGTAAAACCTTGATTAAACAATTTAATGGGCTAACTTTGGTTAGTGTACATGCATTGCATTCTTATAGTTGGAGTTGGAGAAAATGGAAAGATACGATGATAGAAATATGAATGGGATTTGGATAGCGGGCGACAATGATGGTGACTCGTCAAAAATCCTTGATGAATTGCTTAGGTGGAACAGTCCAGTGAGGGTCCAGGTTCATTACTCGTATGACCAGCATAGTCCTACACGCAAATTAAGTGGTCTCTAACACCCTCTTGAGCATTTCATGATCGGTAGAGAGGAATCCTAAAATGGATTGAGTTTACCACATAAGCACCCCAGATAGAGGTACTGGACAATAAAGATAACTGTTACTTGTGGTTGTTAAGATATTTGTACCCCCGATCAGTGGCGGATGTTGACCATAATTTTAGAGGGGGCAGCATTATGATTTATACATAAATAACATATGAAATCATTAGAATATATATAAATTTTTAATGTAAAAATGAGTTATTCTTTCATGTTTAAATTCCCAAGAAACATGATAAAAATATAACATAACAAATCTATGAAGAAATTACAAATATTCCTAAGCACACCAAGTTCATTATCTCTTATAAACATTAGATGTATTTTAAACTCAGAAGAATCGAGCAGAAAGTTAGTTTTTCAATCCTTTCAAATAGAGAATCAAAATAATGTATGCTTGAGATTGATACAAATATTTTTTTAAGAGAAAAATATATAAAGATAGAAATAACGAAATTAAGAATATCATACATAGCAATGGAATAACACAACTAAAATTAATTAATAAAAAAATAGTTCACTAACAAAGAATAACAACGTCCATGAATAAAATTTGATGTAAGAAACAAAGAAATCATAAGTAATCATGTCATGACTTCATAGTAAGTAATCATGTCACGACTTAATAGACATATGATAATATGCCATGAAAAAAGCAATTGAAGAAAACTGATCTATAAAGAGCAAATATGACATTTTTATGGTGAAAAAATAAATGAGTTTGAGAGTTATCTAAAGTGATATTAGGGGAGGGGAATATGTCATGTGATACTAAAGAGAGTGAAACTTCATAAAGGGTGAGAGTTTTGAAGAGAATACTGAATTTTTTCTTGTTCAATAAGTCGTGTAGAAGTATTATTCTTTGAGAGAAGAATATATGCACTAACAATATATGAATTTTATACTTTTTCACTTCATCACCTACCATTCATATTCAATCTTTATTAACTCTTTAAAAAAGTTAATCTAAATTAATGATGGATGATATAGTGAATGTGTATAAATTTTTACATTAATAATATATAAATATTACACTCTTATCCTTAAGTTTTGTTGTTAAATTTTAAAATATACCAAAAACAATATCTCTATAATATTTTTTTGAAATATTTGAGGGGGGCAACTGCCCCCACCTGTCCTAGAGAAGATCCGCCCCTGCCCTCGATTGCTTTCCCACTAGGATCTTGACCTTCGGGTATTGTATCTTTGGTGGTGATTGGTTGGTTGCATTGTAGGAGATATATATTAATTGGGGATATGAATATCCTCTTGTATAAGACACTAACTTCATGCATCATTTGCATATGTCTGACATTGTTTGATTATAGTGTTGTTATTGAGTGTCTCACTTTAATATTATTTCTCTATGTAATTCCATGCTCTGATCATCGTAGTTGGTTCTTACTCCCTTTTCTTTGTCTTTTCCTTTGTCTATAATATATGTATGAACATGTTTGTTGTTGTTTCGTTGTGGACATCTATTGATGGAAATGTATACAATAAGAACTTAACTACTATATAGTTAAGTATCTTGTATATGTTGGGTTTATTGACTCTGATTTAGAAATACTCTCGGTCTTTTAAATTAATTTTGTATAAGTTATATTTTATGAAAAATACTTAAGAGTGGTTCTTTTTGCATACACGATGTCTTATATAATTTTTTTGTTCAATATTAAATTAATGATTTTTGTAAAGCTACATACTTAAAAATAGATAATTATATAAATCATGGTATTGAGGTTGAATATGATACCTCTTTTTTTATAATGATAATATTGAATATTTTCACATCTTGAACATGTCAATGAAAGGGAATTTTAAATTCACTATGATTCTCTAACATGTTGCCTTTAATTTTCTACAAATTTTCATCATATTTTTACAATGAGGTCCTAATTTCTAAGTTGCAAAAACAGAGTGTTACATAAATAGGGTAAAGAACTATTTTTGTTTCTTAAATTTTATGCATGTGTAAATTTGGTCCATGAAAAATTGTAAAACTTAAAATGATCTCCCAATAAATTAAATATGGGTCAACTTAGTCTTTTTTCAACATCTTTTGTTACCATCGTCAAAGACTATTTTGACTCATATTTTCTATTTTTGAGTACTAATTTATATTTTTATAATTTTGGGAGGAAAGTGGTAAATAAATGCAATTTGGACCTTAAACAACTCATTTCATGAAATGTAATGAAGGCAAAGGGAATGGATTTTTGCTCCTTCCCTTTGTTTCATGATACAGTTGTGAAACTAATATCTAAACGTAGGGATGTAGTTTATTTCCACTGCAATATACTACTTTTATGTGGCATAAGTAATGGATTTCATTCACTTCAGTAAAGTTAATCCTCACTTAAACGGAAAAAATACCTAAATTATAGGAAAATTAATGTTTAATGTTTTCTCATATTATATTATATACTAATATATTGTACTAAACAAATGATAAATTTGTTAGAATCTACTCTCATAATTTTTCCTACTACTAATTGAATTTTTTTTGTCTCTCTCTCCTTGCATCCTTTCTCTCTCCTTGCATCCTTTCTGAGGAAAAAAGTACTTTTTTTTAGAAATAAAAAAATAAAAAAAAGACTCATGCATTTTCTCTTGACTTATCCAACTCGTTACATCCTACAATGTTAGTGTTCTTCAAAAGTGATAAGGTTGTTTGTGAAAACTAGGAATTCCAAACAAGAATTTGAAAGCTTCAAAGAATAAGGAGTAGAGATTCAAGAGAATTTGATGAATGAATCTGAACTTTCATAGTAGAAATCAAATGTGAATGAATTGAAAGATTACAAGAAGGTTTCTTTAGAAAATGGACAAGCTAAATCAGTAACTTGTGTAACAATTTACTTATACAAGTTTGTTCTCACTAACCAACATTCCCTCCAAAACTATCGTGTAATTAACTAACTCCTATTACAAAAATACCATTAACATTGCCTCCCTCATAGAACAATTCTTGTCCTCAATAATGGAAATTAGGGAACTTCTTGCAAAGATCAAAATAAAACTCCCAAGTGGCATCCTCAGGTAGTTGGTGCTTCCATTGAACCAACACCTTGGTGACAGCTTTTCCTCTCCTCTTAACAGTCATTCTGTCTAGTATGGACTCCGGTTCCTTAGGGTCAGTAACTTCAAAAGCTTGCAAAGGCATGAATGAAGAAATAAGAGCTTGACCAACATGCTTCTTCAATTGAGACACATGGAACACATCATGCACCTTAGAATGGCTCGGAAGCTTGTAGGTCACTGCTCCCAGTTTGCTTAATACTAGAAATGGACCAAAGTACTTTGGTGCTAGCTTCTCATTCCCTTTTGCAGCCATATAAACCTGCCGATATGAGTGAAACTTCACATAAACTAGACCCCCCATATTGAAGTGTCTATCACTTCTATGTTTGTCAACTACTTGCTTCATCCTGTTTTGAGCCCTCATGAGATGGAATTTGAGCATCTTGAGCATCTTGAGCATCTCTTCTCATTTTGCTAAGCTCTTATCCACCAACTGAACTTTAGATTCCCTAGGTAGATATGGAAGGTATGCAGGTGGAGGTTGCCCATACACTATTTCATATGGTGTAGGATGAATGAAAGTATGGTAGGTAATATTATACCACCATTTAGCTAAAGGCAACCATTTAGACCACTGATAGGGAGAATTTGTACACATACATCTTAGGTAGGTTTCAATGCACTTATTTACCACCTCAGACTGCCCATATGTTTGAGGGTGGTAGGTTGTGGATAAATTTAGTTGAACTCCTTGGAGTGTCATCAACTCCTGCCAAAAGTTGTTGATAAAGATAGGATTCCTATAACTAGTGATGGAGTCTAGAAATCCATGCAATTTAAAAACATTGTCCATAAAGGATTCGACCATAATCCCATTAGTTTAAGGATGTGCCAATTGCATGAAATGAACAAATTTGCTTAATCAATCAACCACCACAAATATAACCTGCTTACCCTGAGAGTTTGGAAGTCCTTCTATGAAGTCCATAGTAATATGTTGCCACACATGATCAGGGATGGGTAGGGGCTGCAATAGACCTGGAGAAGCAGCAATGTCATATTTGCATTTCTGATACACTTGACATTGTTGGATGAAATGCTTGATGTCCTTATTCAATCCTTTCTAATGTAACACAAACTTGACTCTCTTAATGGTAGCATTCCTCCTAGAATGCCTCCCTGTAGTAGAGTTATGAGACCAGTGTAACAATTCTTTCCTCATAGCAAAGTCTTATCCCACAACAATCATTTCCTTCCTCCTCAACTCACCATCATTCCAAGCATACTGTTTGTACAAGGTTGGGTCTAATTGTAGCTTTGATATGACTCTCACAAGAATCGGGTTAGTGTTCCAAGTGCCCTTGATTATGTCCATGATATCAGAGTGAAGATCATGGATAACCAAGGCCAAGCATTCTACTTCTTCTCTCCTTGACAAAGCATGAACAACAACATTATCTCGACCTTGTTTGAATTCAATGGAAAAATTGAATTCCATCAGTTTAACCAACCATTTCTGTTGGAATGCAATGGTAAGTCTTTGATCCAACATATACTTCAAACTTCTATGATCTGTTCTAATGAGGAAATGTATGTTTAGCAAATAGTGTCTCTATTTTTGGACTGCAAACACTACTTCCACCAACTCCTTCTCATAAGTTAATAGTGATTATTGTTATTGATTCAACATCCTATTCATGAAAGTAATTGGATGATGTTGTTACATTAGGACAATCCCTATGCCTTGACCTGAGGCATCTACCTCTATCCCAAACTCTTGGGAGAAATTAGATAAGGCTAATACTGGTACACATCATAACAACTTTTTTATCTATTGGAAAGAAGACTTGGCTGCCTCAGTCCATTTGAATCCTTCTTTTTTGAGCATATCAGTCAATGGTCTGGCAACTACTTCATAGGTTTTCACAAACCTTCTATAATATCCAGCCAACCCCATTAAACCTCTCAATTGCTTGATGGTGGTGGGCATGGGCCAATCCTGCACAACTTGGACCTTAGGTGGATCAGTAGCGACACCCTCTTCTGAGATGAAATGACCCAAATATTCCACCTTATGAACTTTGAATTAGCACTTTGATTGCTTGGCAATCAAACTATGCTTCCTCATCACAATCAAAACCTTTTCTAAGTGAATCAGATGCTCCTGCAAGTTATGATTATAGATGAGTATATTATCAAAGAATACCAGCAGAAATTTCCTTAAAAATTCTTGGAATACAGAGTTCATCAAGCTCTAAAATGTGGCCGGGGCATTGGTGAGGCCAAAAGGTATGATCAAATACTCAAAATGTCCACTATGAGTCTTGAAAGTTGTCTTATGTATGTCCTTGGCATCCATCCTTACTTGATGATATCCAGCCCTCAAGTCAATCTTAGAAAAGATATGGACCCATAGAGTTCATCCATCAAGTCATCTACTAATGGAATGGGAAATCTTTCTTTGATAGTATCCTTATTCAGCTCCCTATAATCTACACATAATCGCCAAGACCCATCCTTCTTGCCTACTAAAATGACAGGACTAGCATAATGGCTATTGCTGCATTGGATCACCCCAGAATTCGACAACTCTTGTACTAGTTTATCAATGATATCCTTTTGTTGCATAGCATACATGTATGGTCTTCTGTTCACATGATCACATGATCACATTAATGGAATCTTGTGGTCATGTCTTTCTCTTTGAGGAAGTAGTTGTATTGGTGTAGAGAATATATCAACACATTTTCTCAACATATGCTCAATTGGACCCTGGATTTGTTCTTGAGCGGCATGAGTAGTTAAGGATTGCATTAGATATTCCTTTCCTACCACAACTTGATCATAGATAACTGCACCCCATTGAGGAAACCAATTCTTGATAACCTAGTATGGCCAGAATAGGGAAAAGACCGACCTTGCCTAAATCCATGATCTCTTTGGTTAGTTCTACTTTTACAAGAAGAGCCATCTTCATCACCATGCTGCTGCAATAGTTCTTCAATGGACAACTTAATCGATTCACCCAATGTCCTTTATAGTGAACCAACAAGTTCTGCCAATTTCAACTCCAATCTTTCGGAGATACGATTTTCTAATCTCTCCTCCATTTCTGTAGCTGCTGCTTGCATCCTCGTCACATCAGCCATGACTTTCCCAATTTTTTTTTTGCTTTAGATACTAATTGATAAGGTTGTTTGTGAAAGCTAGAAAATTCAAACAAGAATTCGAAAGCTTCAAAGAATAAGGAGTAGAGACTCAATAGAATTTGATGAATGAATCTGAACTTTCTTATTTGAAATCAAATGTGAATGAATTGAAAGATTACAAGAAGGTTTCTTTAGAAAATTGACAAGCTAAATCAATAACTTGTGCAATAAGTTACTTATACAAGTTTGTTCTCACTAACCAACTTTCCCTCCAAAACTATCATGTAACTAACTAACTCCTATTACAAAAATACCCTTAACAAAAAGATAAAACAATGAAGACAATCTTAGGATAGGTTGATGCTTTTATACATGGTGTCGCGCCCCGATTTTCGGCTACGCGACCTCTTAGAGTCGCCACTACATTTTATGGTTAAAAATGTAAAAATATCTTTAAAGCCCAATCACATTGGGCTTTTGGATTTTTGATATCCAGGTTCGGGAGTCGATTACGAATTGAGGAAGGTATTAGCACCTCGTTCGCCCGTAATAAAACGGTACCCTAACTAATTGCATAAATTGAATACCCTTAATTTATTTAAATTAAATTGCTTAAACAAAATATATTTTTTATTTTTTATTCGTGTCTGACAAGTTCATATTGCTCCTACGTATCCCCGGGTGCAATAGAGAAATCAAGACTACGTAGTTCTTTTTGAAATTTGGTAAGTTGGTTTGATTAAAAGATTTAGAAATTTGTTTAAATTTAATTGAAGTGAAATTAATGGACGAAGAGTCGACATTGATTGCTTACCCTCTTCCCACTTCGATAGATAGCAGACGCAGTACAAGTGACCGCGACCAATTCTCAGCTCGAAGCAAAGAGAAAGATGCAATACGAGTTGTAATCTCGCTATTGAATTCTAAAACAACTAAAACTTATTATTTTTATAAAGTAAAGCTTATAAATTTATTTGAGTTTAATTGAAGTGGAATTAATAGACGAAGAGTCAATATTGATTGCTTACCCTCTTCCCACTTCGATAGATAGCAGACGCAGTACAAGTGACTGCGACCAATTCTCAGCTTAAAGCGAAGAGAAATATGCAATACGAGTTGTAACTTCACTATTGAATTCTAAGACAATTAAAACTTATTATTTTTATAAATTTGTTTGAGTTTAATTGAAGTGGAATTAATAGACGAAGAGTCAACATTGATTGCTTACCCTCTTCCCACTTTGATAGATAGCAGACACAGTACAGGTGACCCCGACCAATTCTCAGCTCGAAGCGAAGAGAAAGATGCAATATGAGTTGTAACATCGCTATTGAATTCTAAAACAATTAAAAACTTATTATTTTTATAAAGTAAAGCTTATAAATTTGTTTGAGTTTAATTGAAATGGAATTAATAGACGAAGAGTCAACATTGATTGGTTACCCTCTTCCCACTTTGATAGATAGCAGACGTAGTACAAGTGACCGCGACCAATTCTCAGCTCGAAGCGAAGAGAAAGATGTAGTGCGAGTTTAATCTCGCTATTGAATTCTAAAGTAATTTTACTTTTAGATTAAAGAGACAAATTATTTGATTTTTTATTATAAAAGATGGATTCTAATCACTTACCGTAACAAAGGTAATATACATAATTCAATAATTTTTAGCTATTAGATGCAAAAAAGCTACCAAAACAAATATATCAAGTATTAAAATAGATTATAATAATAAAATAATATAACAAACAATAAATAAATAAATAAAAGAATTAAAAATGGAATGAATGAAAATAAAGGGAGTGGGAATTAACTCTTGTACTAGTTTATCAATGATATCCTTTTGTTGCATAGCATACATGTATGGTCTTCTGTTCACATGATCACATGATCACATTAATGGAATCTTGTGGTCATGTCTTTCTCTTTGAGGAAGTAGTTGTATTGGTGTAGAGAATATATCAACACATTTTCTCAACATATGCTCAATTGGACCCTGGATTTGTTCTTGAGCGGCATGAGTAGTTAAGGATTGCATTAGATATTCCTTTCCTACCACAACTTGATCATAGATAACTGCACCCCATTGTCTAATATCTTCTCTACACTTTGATCCTTCCCAATTTTATATCCCAATTGTGATGCTCCTATAAAGACATGTCTTCTACCTTTCATTGAGAATTACATCTTCAGTTTATTAAAATTCCAAGTACTATGACCATAAGATTTTGCAACTCTTCCACCTTGCACCCTAATTTCTTGGCCTTATGGATGTCCAAGAAATTATGGGTACTGCCACTATCTACAAGAAAAAGCAGATGTTTCTTTTGATATTTCCCTATGATTCTCATTGTTCTGAAGTTAGCTACCCCAGTCAAGGCATTCACAGATATTTGAGGCTCATCCAATTGCACACTAGCTTCTTCATGATTGCAGTCCCCCTCCTGAATCTCATCATCTACATCTCCCACCTCTAATAGATGAATCTACAACTTCTTGTGTGTTAATCCATGTTCTTTTGAGTATGGTTCATCACAAAAATAACACTACCCCTTAGCCTTTCTTTCATTCATGAAAGTAGGTGATAAGTTTCTAGCAATTCTTGCCTTAGCTTTAAATTGTTCTGCTTCTATAGTGCCTTGCTGTTTCAAAGAAGACATTGTTTTATTTACTATAGAAGGTTTGCTTTTCAATGACAGACTCAATTGCACATTATTGCTATTTGAAGATTCATATAGTTTGGCTAGTATGAAAGCATTTCTCATAGTTTGAGGCTGAAACATCCTCACCATCATTTGCACATCATTCTTCAAACCTCTAGGAAGCAACTCAATGTGTATTCTGCATGTAGATCCAACCTGGTTATGATGGCATCAAACTCCTCATGATATTCACCAATTGTGCCTTTCTACCTCAACTTCATCAAATCAGCCATGGGGTCATCACACACTTCACCAAATCTCTCCATCAATACTTTCACATATCCATTATGTATGTCCTTGGCATCCATCCTTACTTGATGATATCCAGCCCTCAAGTCAATCTTAGAAAAGATATGGACCCATAGAGTTCATCCATCAAGTCATCTACTAATGGAATGGGAAATCTTTCTTTGATAGTATCCTTATTCAGCTCCCTATAATCTACACATAATCGCCAAGACCCATCCTTCTTGCCTACTAAAATGACAGGACTAGCATAATGGCTATTGCTGCATTGGATCACCCCAGAATTCGACAACTCTTGTACTAGTTTATCAATGATATCCTTTTGTTGCATAGCATACATGTATGGTCTTCTGTTCACATGATCACATGATCACATTAATGGAATCTTGTGGTCATGTCTTTCTCTTTGAGGAAGTAGTTGTATTGGTGTAGAGAATATATCAACACATTTTCTCAACATATGCTCAATTGGACCCTGGATTTGTTCTTGAGCGGCATGAGTAGTTAAGGATTGCATTAGATATTCCTTTCCTACCACAACTTGATCATAGATAACTGCACCCCATTGAGGAAACCAATTCTTGATAACCTAGTATGGCCAGAATAGGGAAAAGACCGACCTTGCCTAAATCCATGATCTCTTTGGTTAGTTCTACTTTTACAAGAAGAGCCATCTTCATCACCATGCTGCTGCAATAGTTCTTCAATGGACAACTTAATCGATTCACCCAATGTCCTTTATAGTGAACCAACAAGTTCTGCCAATTTCAACTCCAATCTTTCGGAGATACGATTTTCTAATCTCTCCTCCATTTCTGTAGCTGCTGCTTGCATCCTCGTCACATCAGCCATGACTTTCCCAATTTTTTTTTTGCTTTAGATACTAATTGATAAGGTTGTTTGTGAAAGCTAGAAAATTCAAACAAGAATTCGAAAGCTTCAAAGAATAAGGAGTAGAGACTCAATAGAATTTGATGAATGAATCTGAACTTTCTTATTTGAAATCAAATGTGAATGAATTGAAAGATTACAAGAAGGTTTCTTTAGAAAATTGACAAGCTAAATCAATAACTTGTGCAATAAGTTACTTATACAAGTTTGTTCTCACTAACCAACTTTCCCTCCAAAACTATCATGTAACTAACTAACTCCTATTACAAAAATACCCTTAACAAAAAGATAAAACAATGAAGACAATCTTAGGATAGGTTGATGCTTTTATACATGGTGTCGCGCCCCGATTTTCGGCTACGCGACCTCTTAGAGTCGCCACTACATTTTATGGTTAAAAATGTAAAAATATCTTTAAAGCCCAATCACATTGGGCTTTTGGATTTTTGATATCCAGGTTCGGGAGTCGATTACGAATTGAGGAAGGTATTAGCACCTCGTTCGCCCGTAATAAAACGGTACCCTAACTAATTGCATAAATTGAATACCCTTAATTTATTTAAATTAAATTGCTTAAACAAAATATATTTTTTATTTTTTATTCGTGTCTGACAAGTTCATATTGCTCCTACGTATCCCCGGGTGCAATAGAGAAATCAAGACTACGTAGTTCTTTTTGAAATTTGGTAAGTTGGTTTGATTAAAAGATTTAGAAATTTGTTTAAATTTAATTGAAGTGAAATTAATGGACGAAGAGTCGACATTGATTGCTTACCCTCTTCCCACTTCGATAGATAGCAGACGCAGTACAAGTGACCGCGACCAATTCTCAGCTCGAAGCAAAGAGAAAGATGCAATACGAGTTGTAATCTCGCTATTGAATTCTAAAACAACTAAAACTTATTATTTTTATAAAGTAAAGCTTATAAATTTATTTGAGTTTAATTGAAGTGGAATTAATAGACGAAGAGTCAATATTGATTGCTTACCCTCTTCCCACTTCGATAGATAGCAGACGCAGTACAAGTGACTGCGACCAATTCTCAGCTTAAAGCGAAGAGAAATATGCAATACGAGTTGTAACTTCACTATTGAATTCTAAGACAATTAAAACTTATTATTTTTATAAATTTGTTTGAGTTTAATTGAAGTGGAATTAATAGACGAAGAGTCAACATTGATTGCTTACCCTCTTCCCACTTTGATAGATAGCAGACACAGTACAGGTGACCCCGACCAATTCTCAGCTCGAAGCGAAGAGAAAGATGCAATATGAGTTGTAACATCGCTATTGAATTCTAAAACAATTAAAAACTTATTATTTTTATAAAGTAAAGCTTATAAATTTGTTTGAGTTTAATTGAAATGGAATTAATAGACGAAGAGTCAACATTGATTGGTTACCCTCTTCCCACTTTGATAGATAGCAGACGTAGTACAAGTGACCGCGACCAATTCTCAGCTCGAAGCGAAGAGAAAGATGTAGTGCGAGTTTAATCTCGCTATTGAATTCTAAAGTAATTTTACTTTTAGATTAAAGAGACACAGTACAGGTGACCCCGACCAATTCTCAGCTCGAAGCGAAGAGAAAGATGCAATATGAGTTGTAACATCGCTATTGAATTCTAAAACAATTAAAAACTTATTATTTTTATAAAGTAAAGCTTATAAATTTGTTTGAGTTTAATTGAAATGGAATTAATAGACGAAGAGTCAACATTGATTGGTTACCCTCTTCCCACTTTGATAGATAGCAGACGTAGTACAAGTGACCGCGACCAATTCTCAGCTCGAAGCGAAGAGAAAGATGTAGTGCGAGTTTAATCTCGCTATTGAATTCTAAAGTAATTTTACTTTTAGATTAAAGAGACAAATTATTTGATTTTTTATTATAAAAGATGGATTCTAATCACTTACCGTAACAAAGGTAATATACATAATTCAATAATTTTTAGCTATTAGATGCAAAAAAGCTACATGGAATTAATAGACGAAGAGTCAACATTGATTGGTTACCCTCTTCCCACTTTGATAGATAGCAGACGTAGTACAAGTGACCGCGACCAATTCTCAGCTCGAAGCAAAGAGAAAGATGCAATACGAGTTGTAATCTCGCTATTGAATTCTAAAACAACTAAAACTTATTATTTTTATAAAGTAAAGCTTATAAATTTATTTGAGTTTAATTGAAGTGGAATTAATAGACGAAGAGTCAATATTGATTGCTTACCCTCTTCCCACTTCGATAGATAGCAGACGCAGTACAAGTGACCGCAACCAATTGTCAGCTCGAAGCGAAGAGAAAGATGCAATACGAGTTGTAACCTCGCTATTGAATTCTAAAGTAATTTTACTTTTAGATTAAAGAGACAAATTATTTGATTTTTTATTATAAAAGATGGATTCTAATCACTTACCGTAACAAAGGTAATATACATAATTCAATAATTTTTAGCTATTAGATGCAAAAAAGTTACCAAAACAAATATATCAAGTATTAAAATAGATTATAATAATAAAATAATATAACAAACAATAAATAAATAAAAAAGAATTAAAAATGGAATGAATGAAAATAAAGGGAGTGGGAATTAAAGGGGTAACATACGTTACCCCTGTTCAGGAACAACAAAAGAAAGAACCAAAGGGATTGAAATCCCTAAGTCACAAATTTCATGTAGCTGCACCGATAGCCAGAACTGGCAGCGGCAACCGGCTAGAATAGCAGTGTAAATCGTGTCACTCATGGTGGTCATCTCGAACATCCTTTGTTTAGTATAGTCAGTTCTGCATAGAACGAGTTGCACCGGTGGAGGGCGTCACCTCCACGAGCAAGGTCGCGAAGAAGGAGTCTTTCGCTCGGTCGTTCATGCCAATTACGGCTTCGGGTTCGGTGTCTTCTTCCTTTCGCGTAATAGCGGGTTTTGAGTATGTCTCCGGCGAAGCTTATGGTTTTTCTTGGTGGTGGTAATGGAGGACAAGGATGGTTGTTCCAGCGTTGCAGCGTTAGGGGAGGTTAGCCGGGCTTCTGGTTTGTAAAGGATATTTCTTAATGGCAAATCCTTTTTATTTACCAATTAGCTTAATGTTTCTGGATGGTGTTGGCTTTGATTTAGTAATGAAAATGGTGGTTATGTAGATGTTATTATAATATGTATGTTATAAGCAATGAATACAGATGTATTTCAGTTTAAGAATGTTTGTAACATGTGATGTGTTACTAACCTGATGGTTTGACTATAATTGGTCTTTCTCCTTATCCTTGGACTCACAATGTTATCATCTTCTCTCCTTATCCCCTATTCTTTGTTTTTTGTGTATTCACCTTGTTGGCTCCCTGCTTATAAGATTGGCTTGTGTAAAGAAAATCTGGTTATTTAGGATTCGCTTTAGTGGATGATTGTGTGAGGGAGGTATTAGATGATCTGGGTATTATTTTTTGATATTCAAATCCCTTGGATTGTTGTGTCTCCCTCTTTTTATAAACGTGGTAATCTATGTTCAAGGGATAAACTGAACCACTTCCCTAAAAAACTGGCAAAGCACTCTCCACTAACAATGATTTGTTACAAGTCAGATTATGATTCCATCCTTTTTGCCATTTTTTATTATTTGTTTTTTTGCATATATATTTATTTTACTTTGATGAAGTACCTGATGCTGAAATTATTATTTTTTTTTTGTATTTTTTATGGGCCGGACAAAAAATAGGTATTCACACATGACACTTCCAACTTTGCCAGGGGCGGAGCATGGAAGGGACAGGTGGGGTCAGCTGCCCCCTGGATTTTTTTTTTATTTTTCTTAAAATATTTTTTTACTTTTTACTCTACTGAAACATATTTATTGTCCTACAGAATGTGTTATTTCATGTGTCACTTAGTACGTTTGGCCAAAAAGATATTTCATTATTAAACTTTCAAATTATAAAATGTGACACATAAAAATACAAACTTTTTGGAGGAAATATACTTTTTTTACGTACACCCAAATGATGTCTTTATCGAGATACTAGTGGGAGCTCATATATTTCTTTAATTTGTGGCTAGATAAATAAATATAGTGCAACTTGTGTAGTCACTCAAAAAATTATATATAATGAATCAAGTTCTCTTGCATGTTTAGATGTTGGTGGCTGCTCATAATAATATGACTTCATAATGATTTACACTTGATGAAAGAGATTATATATATATATATATATATATATATATATATTGTCCAAAATTTCTATCGTGTGACTTTCAATGAGCAATAAGATATATGTCAATGGCAATATTTTATTTTTGGTATCGTTAGCCATTTAAGTTTGAAATTTTTTCTATTTATTTAATTAATTGTAATTAAATATTATTGTCCCCTCTAAAATTTTGTTCAAGATCCGCCACTGAACTTTGCTGCATTTGTTTAAAATAATTGGAGCCAGCTTCACACCCTTCTTTTATAAAGAAATAGGCACTTTTGGTGATCTCAAGCAATGAATTATCTATGAGCCCTAACTGTTATTATATTTTGAAGTGGGGATGTTGGTATCCGGGTTGCCTTGTTCAATATAGGCTATAGTGACCTTGGAGAACTGTTGAAGCTTGAACTTTGACCAGAACCGAGCATTTGTCGGCTTTGGGTGAGTACCTAATAAGTCATGCTAACACACAAATCAATATTCATAGGAGTATAGTTAGAGAGAAAAAAGAGAATACATTACAATTCCCTTATAAGTGGTGTAACTTTGCCTTCTTCTGTGTAGTAAGTGATTGACTTGTTTTTTAGTTGTCGCCTTTTCCCTTTGTTAATTAGCCTAGTCATAATTGATAATCTTAAACGCCGGATCTTATTCAAGTGTGTATTATTATCTACAATCATACATACTAGATCTGGTATGTTAAGGTATTGGAAAATTCAGACTAGATCTGGTATGTTAAGGTATTGGAAAATTTACTCAGTTAATATGGGTTGACTTCAAAATTGCGAAAGTAGTGCAACTTTTATACAAATTCATAGGAACTCGTGGCTGAAAAGCACGAACTCCATTTTTTCTCTATCCCATGGGGTCTCGTGGTTCTAATCCATGATTCTTAAATTTCATAGATGAACATATATATTACGGAACAAGATATTTTGTCCCAAAAAATTATATCTTTATATCCAAAATTAATCAAATCTCACCAAATAACATAAAAAAATTATTTTTTTTATAATTTTTATTTTTAAGTATATGACAACTTTCATTTGGCTTGGGACACATTTGAACATAAAAAGTGGGAAATGTGATCTAACATCTTAAATTTTCCCCACTTGTAGTTCATTGTGTCATAATCCAAATGAAAGTTGTCACATACTTAAAAATGAAAATTATAAAAAGAGATAATAATTTTTTTATGTTATTTAATGAAATTTGATTGGTTTGAGACATGAAGACATAATTTTTTTGAGACAAAGTATCTTATTCCATATAAGCTCCATCAATGGAATTTAAGAATAATAGATTAGAATCACAAGACTCCTTAGGAGAGAGAAAAAATGGAACTCGTGCATGTCAGTTATGAGTTCCTATAAACTCATAAATGGGTGTCATGAGTTTCTATAAACTCGTGCATGAGAGACACGGGTTCCCTAAAAATACACATTATTAGTATTTTTTATAAAAGTTGTACTGCTTTCATAATTTTGGAGTCAACCCACACTAGCCTAGTAAATTTTATAGGATCAACAACCAAAGTGGAACACCAATAATGTTGGATACTTTTGAGGGCATGCATCATACATGGACCCCAAAATTGGGGATACCAACTATATCCATATTCTTCTGTATTCATTATGTACAAAAACAGGTCCCATGCTTCTTGCTGATGCTCATGTGATTGGCAATCATTTAAGAAAGAAACCGTGTTAATAGAATTGGAACACATGCAAATGGCTGAGATAATGTTAGTATTTTTTTCTAATTTTTTTGCTATTATTATAATTTTTTATAGCATGGAATATAATACCTGTTACACATCAGTGCTATCACATGTGACGAAATTAGAGTTTAGGTGTTCAGAAATCTATAATGCAAAGTTGTTTTATGTACTCCATGTTTGTATTTTAAACCTGAACAACTTTTTTTAGAAAATAAAGAGGAAATAGAAATAAGAAAAAAAAAATTCCCAAGGATTCCGAATTTTAATGTACAATCTTCAAATACAAATAACATTATTTTTTAAGTTATAGGATAGAAACTGACATTAATAGAGATGAATATCCTTCATAGTAATTTTTTACCGAGTTTAATATCTGACTTATAACAAGTTAAGTTAGAAAACTTTTCCTAAACAAATCAAAGAGATAAAAAATATTTAGCTTAACATATCAAACTTTAGATCATCTAAACGATTTATTAAGTCTATTGATCAACATATTTAATTATATTATATATTAATATTTATATTTATAGTATTCTAATATAACCAGATGTAAAATTTCCATATAAAGATGTATTTTAATGGTTAGTGTTAGATATGTCTATTTCTTGTTAGTAACTTTATAGACACATAATTTGACTTATTTAAAGACAGACTTGATGAACTTTTCAAATACATGTCTAATGATTTATTTAAAGGTTTGGTAGGAGAATATATTATTAATAGACTTAAAAGTCAAAGTAAACTTTTAGATAGGTGGATCTTAATTTTTTTTTTAAAAGTATAAGCATATTAGAATCAGATTGTATTATATATAGGATGAGCCTCTTTACATAAAACCTATCATGTTTCCAACTAGGATATGAATGTGGATAATGTAATTGAATAAACTGAAACCATGTAATTAAATAGCAAATTGAAATCAAAAGAAAACAAAACAGTACAATCTTAGTGCATTTGATACTAAATCTATTAGTACCAAATAGTATTGTTGTTTTCTGATAGAATCACTTGTGATCAGATAGTTTTATATACAAGGGGATGAACATGTAAGTTTGTATGAATAAAATTATTTAAAAATTTATGCTCCAAGAGTACTCAATCATTTTTCTTATACAATTGAGATATGTTTGTCATGTACTCTGCTTCCAAAAGGTGCATCATATTTAATTGAATAAAGTAATCAATGTTCTTAATATATAAGGCTACACTTATTATTGTAGTATTTAGATAAGGTTTGAGATGCGTCACTCCATACCATGCACCATCACATTCAGCAATACCGTAGAGCCCACTGCAATTAATTTCTGACAACTCACCCATCTACAAGGTTAAAAAATAAACACCAAGAAATGGGTTTAAGAATTAACAACAGTCAATTACGGACTTTTTATTCGCATGTGATGTTACTATTAGATTTCTTTTCTTGTGTTGCTATAACTAAGGTATTCGGTTAAGGTGATATAAGGAATTAATTTCTTTTAACATGTATAATTGTTCCTTCTAACAAATATTATTTTTAATAATTGAACATTTAGCATTTGTCCTAAAATGATACATGGACATCTAGTGAGGCTTTACACTAATACACTAACACCTCATTGGTCGTTAATAGCTAAGTTTATTTTAGGTATGATAATAAATCTTGTTGGAATAGTATTATTAATAGTGTCATTGAGAATTATCTACGTTCTAAAATATGTATCAATAGTTACTTTTTAGGTTTAACAAAATTTTAAGTTTAATTATGTTAGGTATCAGTGGCCTAGGAATACTTAGAAGGGGTTGAATAGGTGTATCGGTTATCAATCATCGCTTCTTGAACCAAAACCCAACTACTGGAAACAGCCCAATTAATCGATTAACAACACGCCTTAATCGATTAACTATTGCATATAACAGAATGATCAGACAAGCAGATTGCGCAGTTATTTAAACACAATTGAACAAAGGTAATACAAATATTTTTACGCACAAATAATAAGCATAAGGAAGTAAACAAATATCCAGAATATTTGTTGCAGATTCAATTTATAACAAAAAGAAACTTTAAAGAAAAATCAGAGAGAAAAAGATTGCACAAAAAGATTTTTATCCTGGTTCGTTTGTGGTCCACTACAAACTACATCCAGGCCTCCCCTTCTAATCTAGGGAGATTTTCTTCTTCACAATATTGAGTTAAAGTATGAATACACACACTAATTCAATTACAAGCACATATGACGCTTATTTCTTGAAATCTAGGACCCCTAAATCCTTGGTTTGACTCTACCCTTCGCCTGAGAAAACCTTTCTCACGAAACAGCCCCAGTCAAGATTCTTGCCCTCAAATCAAGGCCTCCTAGCCTTGGTGAAGAACCTCAATCTCTATGGCGATCTGACATCAAGAGACTAATCTAGAATTACACAACAAACGGGTTAAACAGTAAGGTATACTAAGCACAATAATGCTTGGAATATAACAAGAAAAGAATTAAAGACTAACTCACTCAGTAATCACTCAAGCCATCAAGAATCATGTGAGTTAATCAAATTAGAAATCAAATAATCTCTCTAAAAATCTATCTAATGCATGAACATGTGAGTAAGATAAGAATGAACATAAAAGTATGTAAAACAGTATGCAAAAACCAAAAACCAGATTAGCATAATAACTCTCTTCTCACACATGCAATCCCTCTTGCAAAAACAGTAAACAATATGCAAAATGCTTTTCTAAACAGCCCTATACAATAGAATGCAATGATATGGTTTTCTGAATGTTGCCACTTATTTATAGCAAGTAGTTTTGGCAGTTAGATTCGTTGCAAACAGTTAAACGGTTAAAACAGAAATAAGTTATAACAAATAACAGACCTGTTAATCGATTAAGGCTACCCGTTAATCGATTAACCATGCAACAGAGTGACACAGAAAACAGTTGTAATAGAAATCACTGATTTAACAGAAAAGCATTTGAGTTAATCGATTAAGTCACCACATTAATCGATTAACTGACACATTAAAGTACATGTTTCAAAAGGTAAACTTATCATACATTATGCACAAATTATATACATGTTCTAACAATTATATTATGTCTAATATGCACATATAACATATATGAATAATGCATGAACATATAATTAACTAGATGATATGTCTCATGAATATGATATGATAATAAGATGACTTGAGAGACTAACACCTAGGTTTACCTAACCTATACCCACTTATTACGGCACACATCCTAGACTACTTAGAATATTGACTCAAATTATGTATAAGGCATGTTGATTGTTGAATCATCTTCAAGCTTTAACAGAACCTTGTCTTCCTCAAAACATAGGCAAAGAATTGCTAGTACTATCCTTAACACTTTGCACTTTCAAATTATATATATATATATATATATATATATATATGAGAAAATAGTTAATGCATCCACAATATAAAAGTTTTGTATATTGTCATTCTATCTTCTAAATTTACACATAATTTCATAAATATTAAATTATTTATTACAATTTGAACTATATTAAAATTTATTTTGAAATAATAAAATAGATTATATATAATCTCAAATTAATAAAAAATTAATGTATAAAATATTTATTAAAAAATAAAATTATAAATATGAAATACTTGTAAAGCTAGTATCATAATGTGAATAATATTATGAGTTACACGTATCCACACATCTAAATATTTTTTTGTGAGACTTGCTATGCAATCTTCTAGCATGTTCTGAGTGATTTAAAATAAAGAAAAATTTGTGTAAAAATATATATAACATGTTATATTTAGAGACAATTATATTTATGCTTTTTATGTTGTTATTTATGATAAAATTTTAATTAGAATTAAATTTTTAATGTATTATTATGATTTTATTGGTTTACTATATACATACGTCTCTACACAAACAAGTCTTTATCTTAAAAACATTGCAAATCTATTTAGAAAATTGGTAAATTTATGTAACAAATTTTTATGTCAAAGAGGTGGAAAGGTGGGTAGCCAACCCAATTTTATTGGACGTATCAATAATTCTAAAATTTTGATAGAAAATAAGCTAACAGCCAAATTATAACCAAACAGATCACCCATATATGATAAATATCATTCAATATTTTAAATTGTTTGAGGTTAGGTTGTCTTTATTATAATTGTACCAAAAAAAAATGTAGTCACAATTGTCATCAAAATACGATTATAGCTCACAAAACGGCAATAACAAATAATCTTGAGATCCACATGAGATTGTCGATCGAAGGACCAGAGATGCTATATAAGCTGGTAACTAGGACAATTACATATATTCACATTACATGTTAGTAGTGCCAATAATTTAAAGACCAATTGAGACAATTGAATTGTGAGATTGTGTTGGAATATGGTTTATTGAAAACCATAAGTGAGAACTTTTGGGTGTGAAATCTAAAAAATTGTCAAATCCCATATAGAAATTTTTTGAAAAAAAACAAGTCTCAAGTCCACATTAGAGAAATGAGGAACATGAAAAAAATCTCATATTATAAATAAAGGCATTCTCCCCTCATTATAACTTGCCCCAAGTTAAATGCATTTTCATTCAACCTTTTCTTTCTCCTTCATATTTTCCGTCGATGCATTTCTGGCAAACTTCTCCCCCTTTCTTTCTATGGCACTAAGAAATGGACAGACAGCCAAATTGTGGGAATTTCGAGATCTGACACTGGTAGTCAGTGTTGAGGGAAAAGAATTGGCACGGTAGCCAAATTGTGGGCATTTCGAGAACTGACACTAGTAGTTAGTATTGTGGGAAGAGAATTGGCACGGGTAGCCATATTGTGAATATTTAGAGAATTGGCACGGGTAGCCAAATTGTGGGTATTTCAAGAATTGACACTTGTAGCCATATTGTGGTGGGTGTATTCGAGATCGGTTCTTACAGTGCAGTAAGAAATCGATAATAGAGATCTGGGCTGTTTTATCCTGGGCACGGCGTGGTTAATAGTCTGCTTGCACATTTTGGGCAGTGCCACAAAACGTCTTAAAGAGAGCGACCTGGCCATGACTCAGCCAGTAAGTATTATTTCGTGTCATTTATAATTGTTGCAAGCTACGGTAACAACAGATCCCAAAAGATTTTGTACCCACATGTTAGTAGCTTTCGTACCCGGCCAAAACTAATATGTAAATTGCATATTAGTTCATTTTGAAGCAAACTAGTTTATAACCATTAGATGAAAAAATTTGTAACCAATTACCATTTTGTACATCTTTTAGAAGTTGTGTTGACGTTATACGACTTTAGAGTGAAATCGTAATGACCTAAAACGACTTCTAGTAAGAGTAAAAATCTCATGCATGAAAGTTGTGAAAAACATCCACAACTTCTATGTTAAAAATAAAGTCATGCATGAAAATTGTGTTACCATATTATAACTTCTGACTAAGTTTAATAAATAAAATGGCCTGTGGTTCATTTGGTAAACACCAAAATCTTTAAATGTTTGGTTGTGAGTTTAATTCTCATGTTCACCATTTTAAACAACTATTAATAATTACTAGTTAGTTATTTAACTTGTTTTTATTATATATTACTTAAAAGTAATATTTTAAGTAATGTGTGATTAGATAATATAATTTTTTCTTTAGATATTTAAAATAAATTATATTATTCTAATTATTTCCAAAATTGAAACTTCTCAAATAATACAAACTTTATATTACTAAATTTGTCCCGTGTGAATTAAAAGTAAATTAAATTCTTTGTTATAACGTACTATGTGTTATTAAGTAAAAAACCCACAATGATTAATCCTTAAAAAATGTTTATAACAAAGAATTTAAATAACAAGAACTTAAAAGTATTGTTATTTATCAAATGATTTGCAATGTATTATGTTTATTAAACTTACTCATAAGGTGTAATATGGTAACACGACTTCCAACTTTATTTTTCTCACATAAGTCACAATTGTCTTTAACGACTTCCATGTATGATTTTATTTTTCATACTGAAGTCGTGGATGCCTTTCACGACTTCCATGCATGAAATTTCTACCCAGTTACCAGATAAAAATTAATGATTTAAATTTTTAGGCAAATGATCCAACCACTAATAATCAATTCACATCCATGCAAACTATCACATAGTTCAGAGGTTAACTTTGGCCTTTGTACCTACATAGTATTCATAGAAAAGTCTATGCAATCAATCCAAGCCATGATCAGTTGAATAAGTTTCTTTGACCATTGGCATTGGAAAAATATATATGATTGTGATTTTCATCAACTGATGAGTACAAAGGGCACTTTAAATTACCAAAGTTGTAGTCTTATGCCTTGCGGATCTCTTCATAGAGTTCACTATTAGAATGTATGCTAAATGATAAGTTTAATAATTTACAATTTCTTTGTTTAAATATAATTTAAAATAATTTCAGGGACACGTGACTCTACCTCTATCTAATACTGAACCTTTCAATATTGAAGAAGAGGATATGGTTCCCTTGTCAAGAGCCTAATCTTGCAATGAAACTATGCTTAGGAATGTTAAACTTACCCCATCTGATTTTGGTCCAAGGAATCGTAGGATAGACACCTGAAAGCATGTGTTAGGCATATATAGCTTGAATCCTTGTATCATCATGGAAGCCTATGCTTAATTTATCTCTAATGTTGTAATCATCCTCCAATATCACGAAATGTCTTGTGCTGGTTAATAATTCCAAAAAATCATTTTATTGATGTACACAAAGTTGATCCATTTCACCCAAAGGTTATCTGCCTTTGAGGCAATATCCCATGAACATAAGTGAGATATTATTATTAATTTAAAAAAAATCATGTAAGAAAAAAGTTTTAGAATCACTCCCATACAGAGGAAACTATTTTGTTCAAGAAAAAATGTGAAGATTACTATGGTTTTAGAATTAATATTCCAAATTATATCTCTATGTATGTATGTAATGACAATTGTTCTTTAATATGGTCTTTGTAAGTGGGCTGAGCAACCGGCCCAGCAAGAGATATTCTTGAAGTCGTCTCAACTAAGTTTGGATTAGCTGGTGAAGGTACCTGAAAATGTGTGTGTTCTGATGCTCAAGTCAGTATATAAGTGAGATGAGAGGTTAGAGAATAAAATGCAATAGTGAAAGTTCAAGATACAAAATAGAGATATTTCCTTATGGGGTGAGTCTCTTATTTATAGTGGAAGAATGTATGAAATATTCATTAGTAGATGTTGTTGGCATGGTCGACCGTTTGGGCTTGTTAGCCTGCCTTGGACAAGCAGAGGTTGCTTTTACCATGTCAAGCAGCTACGGGGAGGCCACACTCTGCAGATAGTTGACTTATAGTCTATAGTAGGTTCTGTTGGAACTTGGTTTGTTGAAAGCTATTAGTGAGAATTTTGGATGTGAAATCTAAAAAACTCTGAAGAGTTTTGAAAAAACAACTCTCAAGTCTCACATTGGAAGATGAGGAACTTGGAAAAAATCTCATAGAGGTATTCTCTCCTCATTATAACTTGTTCCAAGTTGAATGCGCTCTCATTCAACTTTTTTTTTCTCCCTCATGTTTTTCATCGATGCATTTCCGGCAAACTTCCCTCCTTTCTTTCTATGGCACTAAGAATTGGTACAAGCAACCAAATTGTGGAAATTTGATAACTGACACTGGTAGTCAGTATTGAAGGAAAAAAATTGGCACAGGTAACCATATTGTGAGAATTTCGAGAAATGACACTAGTAGCCATATTGTGGTGGGTGTATTCGAGATTGGTTCTTACAATGCAGTAAGAATCCGATAACAAAGATCTAAGTTGTTTTATCCTAAGGACGACGTTGTTGATAGTTTGCTTGCACAATTTGGCCAGTGTCACGAAATGTCTTAAAGGGAGCGACATGGTTGTGACTCAGCATTAAGTATTATTTTGTGTCATTTAGAATTGTTGCAAGCAACGGTAACAACATATTCACTAGCTGTATTCTAGGCATGTCCTTATCGTACAATAAGAAGTTAGGTGAGAGTTGCAGGTGGCATGCGGCGTATGACATATATTTGTGTTACAGGCAATGTGATAGTTCTGTGTTGACGCCGTGACAGGTGAGTGATAGAGGTGTGGTCCCGACACTGACCTTGGGAGCTATGTTTGGTCAACGTACTTTTCCGCCTTGTCCTCCCTTATGAAAGTCCCTCCTCACTGCTAGGATAATTGACTTACCTCCGGACTGGCTTTTAGTACTTTTTCCCTTTACCCTTAATAAGATAAGGGGGTACTCATGTACTTTTACACAAAAGCTAAACAAAACTGCTCAGTTAGAGCAACTTTCATTGGATTGGTTGGATCGACATCATCGAAAGCAAGCCCTACTATCAAGAGAAGAGGATGTGTTCAGCTTATGATTGCAACTTCCACTCCTTCTCAATACCCATCCAAAACAGAAGCAGGGGCAGAAGCACTCGACTTAATAGGAGAGGAAATGGAGGTGAACTCCCAATAGCTTAAGCAAACTCACTTCCCTAGAAAAAAGAAAGAAATCTACTTAGCCTTCTTTATAGCCTCAAATGGACCGCCTTGGAACTTAACTCTAGTTGGCCAGAATCGAACAACAGTCTAAGAGTTTTATATACTATTAGTCAATGATGTAAAAACCGGATCGTACCGACCGGTTCAACCGGAAAACTAGTGAACCGATCTCCTAATCGGTACTGTACAGATATTGAACCGACCAAGTATCAAAACCGGTCAAAACTGGTGAACCGACTGATATTTCACTAAACCGGCCGGTTTATACATATATTTTTTTTTTGAAAAAAACTTAAAAACTCATTACAAGGTGACCCATCTTTTAAATCATTCTTCAACACTTCAAGGCACATGCTTCCAATGTATACTTAGATTACACCTTTTGGTTCCTAATATTCACGTGCAATCTCAGTGACATTTGTGTAATCTTGGAGTTCTATCTGAAGATAGGATTTGGTGCAAAAATATAATATCGATATGAGATGACTTTGACTCCTTGATGTTAAATGTTAAAACTCCAAATTTATTTGTTTTGTAGAGTGGGTTATGAACTTGTGTCATTTATTTATATTTTGTGGTTGTTAAGTGATATTTTTGGATTGATATATGTTTTATAATTTAGACTTTGAATTTGTTAAAGACTTAAAGTTGTCTGTTTATGTGAATTTTGAGTAGATTATAAATATGAATTATAAATTTGAGTATCTACCTATTTGAATTTTTTGTTATAGGTTTATATAAATATAAGTAGGTATGTCCGATTTAACCGGCATGCGGTTTAATTATCACTGGTTGAACCATTGTACCACTATACCAGTACCCTGACCAATTTGATAACCGGTACGATTTTAATAACACTGCTATTAGTCATCACTCATCGTTCATTTTTAATCAATAACTATTAAAAAAGAAGTTATACGATTGAATGATGAATGTTATACTGACATTATATTAATATTTATCCTGACATTATATATACTAGCGTGTTGACATCCACTATCGTGTCTGTCAACCCGCTTTCCTATCATTTATAATGTATAGTTTGTATGTCATAAATGTCAAACATAATATTTTGTGTTAAATATTTGTAATCTGTAGTTGAACTTATTTGATTGGTGTAATGTTCTACACTTCTACATTAAAGACTAATAGTCATAATGTAGGAATAAAAATAATTAACCAAATAATATGAGCATATATTAGGTGGAGATGAACATTAGATTATATATAATTTTTTTGTAAAAATTAGAAAATAGTGAGGGCAAAATAGGGAGAACCACAAATTACACCATGATAGGTGGTTATTTTGGGTTTTCCCTTTATAAGTAGTATAGATATTAAACTCTATATTTATACTGATACTATATATATATATATATATTAAACTCTATATTTATACACATTATTTATTAAAAGAAATACAGATAAAATCATGCTGGTATAATACATATTGACAGACAAAATATTTAGCATGCACAGGATTTACATTTCACTCTATATTTAATTATTTATATAAAAAAATACAGATAAAATCATGCTGTGTATTAAAGATTGATGTTAACAAATTATAATTCCAAGATTAATATTAGTAACTTAAAATAATATTTCACTAATTTTATTCCCCCAAAAATTAAACATGCGTTAACCCACCACTTATCACAGATGAAGTAATTAATTTGTATTTTACTATTTTTAGAATTCTAGTTTTTAATAAGTGACATTTTTTTATTAGACCTAAACAGAAATCTCATACAAGTAATCTATGTGGAAAAGAATAACTAACTCAGAAATTTCCATAGGCGATTCAACCCATCCCCAAAATTGGAAGCACCTAGATACCGAAGAAAACAATCTTTTTTGTCTCTATCTCCCACACTTTTTCTCATGTGCAAAGCTCCATTAACCAAATTACCATTATTTTACTTTCACTTCGATTTCATTCTTCAGTTATTGTTACTTTACCTGGAAGCTTCCCCATTTTTTTAAAAGGAAATTCAACCCATGCTAGTGAAAAAATTGTTTTTTTTTGGCAAATATGAACAGAAAGTGAAATTTGCTCATTTGGGTATGTGTAGGTAACAGAGGAGATGCTGAAAACTTGTTTTTCATGGGATTTTGATGATTTCATGGGTATTGGATTTTTCTCTCTGTTTTGTTTCAGTGAATGAATTGTTATACTCTGTGAATAGGAGGGTTTGGTTATTATTGGCTATAAACTATAATTTTGTTATCTATAAGGAGATTGAGGATTGTTTTAGTCAGATTTAAAGGTGAGTTTTTTGGGATTTTGTTTGAGTCAGATTTGAGTATTTTTGTTTTGGGAATTAAGGTTTTGTATTTGTTTAATTTTGTTATCTATAAGGAGGTTGAGGGTTGGCTTCTTGTGAATTTGGGATCCTCAGATTTGTGCTGAGGGATTGGAATTGTTGTTTTGATTGATGGATGAAGCTCCGGGAAGTTCGAGTTCCCTGCCTCCATTCCTGGCAAAGACTTATGAGATGGTTGATGATCCATCATCGGATTCCGTTGTTTCTTGGAGTGCAAATAGTAAAAGTTTCGTTGTGTGGAATCCTCTAGAATTCGCGAGGGATTTGCTGCCAAAGTTTTTTAAGCACAATAACTTCTCAAGTTTTATCAGGCAGCTGAATACATATGTAAGAAAATTCAATCTTTATGTTGTTGATGTAAATGTGCATTTTGTTATTTATTTCCCTGTGATTGCTTGATATGAGTCATGGTTTATATTTTGTAGGGCTTTAGAAAAATTGACCCTGAACAATGGGAATTTGCAAATGATGATTTTGTAAGAGGGAAACCGCATCTTATGAAGAATATCCATAGACGAAAGCCGGTTCATAGTCATTCTTTACAGAATATCCAATCACAAGGCCCGGTAATGGAGTCTGAAAGGCAGAGTTTAAGAGATGAGGTAGAGAAGCTTAAACATGATAAAGAACTACTTCTTATGGAATTACGGAGATATGAACATGAGTGGCAAACATATGAGATACAAATGCATTGCTCAAAAGATCGTTTGGAAAAATTGGAACAAGCGCAACAAAAGATGGTCTCTTCCATTTCTGAAGTATTGCAGAAACCTGGGAGTGCCTTAAATCTCTGGTCACTAACAGAATCCGTGGATAGAAAACGAAGGTTGCCAAGAAGTGGCTATTTTAGTGATGATGCTAGCATGGAAGATGCTGTTGAAACTTCAGGAACCAGAGAAAATGCAGAAAGTACCCTGGGTTTGACATTAAACATGGAGCGTTTGGATCAGCTTGAGTCATCCTTGGTAGTTTGGGAGAATATTGCAAATTTGGGTGGTTGTACCTTTTTTCATGTTCTTCCGAACTTGGATTTTGATGAATCTACAAGTTGTGCTGTTAGCCCATCTATATCTTGTGAGAAACTAGACGTTGAAGTTCAGCCTACATCTTCTGGAATTGACATGAACTCCGAGCCAGCCGCAGCTGCTGCTCCCGAGCCTGATGCATCAAAAGAACAACCTACAAGAAAAGCTACTGTGGCAACTGGTGTTAATGATGTATTCTGGGAACAATTCTTGACAGAGAATCCTGGTTCATCGGAAGCTCAGGAAGTGCAATCAGAAAGAAAGGATTATGATGGCAGAAAGGATGAAGGAAAATTTTGGCGGATCACAAATAGTCTTCCAGAACAAATGGGGCATGTTGGTCAAGCAGAGAAAACTTAGTAGCAATTGATTGCTTCTTCTCACTTGTGATGCTCCTTAGTCATGTGTAATAACTCTAGGTATGCATGGTTTTCTCTAAAATAATTACATGTTCCATATTTTGGTTGAGAAGAATGTATGCAGTCTCCATTGATTTTAGTCAGTTATTCTACTGCTCTGTAGTATATGCCATATCCTGCCTTTTATGATTCAAGGTTTTAAATTACAGACCGCATCACGCGGCTGCAATATTGCTATGCATATGTGAACTCTACCAGACTTGAGGTTGGTACGGTTATCTCCACTGTGTTCTTTTTGCCTTTGATCCCTTCCTGATGTTACTTTACCATATAACAGAACTTAGAAGCTACTTGAAGATTCCTTCTCTTGCCGTTTTTTTGTGTGTGTGGATGGAGTATTTCAATCACGATATTTAGGCTGCATCACTTGGTATGCCAATAAGAATGGAAATGACTTTTTTTTATGAATATTTTGATAATATATTACATGAAGACAATACGATATAACTCAGAACTAGGATTTCCATTTGGGATTCAATATAGTGTGACAGTCTACTTCTACTGATAATGTTCAGAAGGTTTTATATCTTGTAAAGTCCTCTATATTATTCTACTAGAAAAAACCTTCATGAGGTGAGAGGATGACAAAATAGGAGTAGAAGGTGCATAAAATTCTAGATAATATAGTAAAGTTCAACTGATTACTATCATATCAATCAAACTGGCTAAGTGAAAAGTAACTTGGGTCAGTCTGAACCTACCATGGTATGAAATTAACTTCTAGTATATATCAAATTTCATTTTACTCTGCTTTCTGGCTTATGTTTATAGACTAAGAAGATAATGATTACTGAATTGTAGTTTTTAAAAACTTAGATGAAGACTTCTGAAATAAATTTGTTTGTGTGTGGTGTAAATTAGAATTTCAAGTGGCATAATAAGTAGTGCATTGAGTAGTAGAAGCTGCTGCAAGGAAAATTGAATTTATGTTTATGTTTAATACCTTAATGTAATAAGGAATATGGCAGATTTGTGTGTTACCATATGGCTGCATTCTACTTAGCAGATTATGGCTAGACAATAGTATAACTTTTATATTTCTTTCCAATATATATATATATACATATATATACATATATATATATAGACACTGTCACACTCCTCAATAAATGAAATTAGTATACAGCAAGCGAAATAAACCATCTTATTACCAAAAAAAATATTTACACAGTAACCTTTTCTTTATAAAATTAAATGGAAGAAAGAAACCCAAATACAAGTACATTTTTCACACAACCTATTTTCTCTTCACACAACAAACCCAAACCCCAAAACATCACCATTACACACAACCTCAAAACTCTCAACAAAAATTATTCGACCCCTATACATATATCCACAATTCCATATCCACATCATCATATGATGGCTATGCCCACCAAACCCGTTCCAACAACAAAATTCACCCACATTAACCCTACCTTGTAACTCAAGTAACCTGCAGAAGTTTCCGCAGGCAATGCACTATCACTTTCATCACCACCACCAACATTGCTACTACTGTCATCTGTAGATGACGAATTTGTTTTAGACAAACCTCCCTTTTTCGCTGCTGCTGGCGCTAGGGCTGGAGCTTTACTAGGAAGCACAATATCAAGTGGGAGAAGCACCTTGTCCACCTGATATCAAAACATTTTATTAACATCAAGTGATGTTTTATGTGTAGTCAAAACCAAACAACTAACCAACAAGACGTTGGTCTAGTGATGTAAGATCCTCTTAGATTTCCAGAAATACCTAATGTTCAAAGTTCGATTCCTGAGAGCAACACTTGTCGGGAAGGGCAATCATGCACCCCGAAAGGGATTAATTCCTTACCCTTAGGATGAGAGGATACCCTATTAGTATCAAAAAAATCTGAGACAATTTTCTCTGTCTTTAGATTTTTACTAGTACTTTTAATTGCAATCACATTTCCATGTCGCCACAATTGCTAGTAAAGTGATTTTTAGTGAAACATAGAAATAAGTTTGTATGTTATAAGTTCTCAATTTTTATATTATTTCTCAACTTTGAAATCATATGTATATGAATATGTAGATATAGTGTTTGATATTTAGTTTTATTGTTAGAATAATGGAACTCACCTGATATATAGCGAGCTTGCTGTCCGTGTACACAGTGCTGGTGATGGTGGCATTGACGGCACCGGTTGCCATGCTAACTTGGTTGCCACCAAAGGTAGTGACATTGAGTTGAAGCCTTTGAGCATCATCACCGGCTTGTGTCTGAACTGGGTTGGTGAGTGTGTCAAAGTTAGATATTGAAATGAAGGAAGAAAGGGTGTGGAACTGAAGAAGCTCCACTTTTTGTCTATCACTAAGAGAGTTTAAGAACCCAGCTTTTAGTTTTGAGAATCCACTGTCATCTGGTGCAAAAAGGGTTAACCCTCCTGAGCCTGATGTGAGAAGCTGTGAGTTGAGTTGGTTGATGAGTTGTGTTGTTTTCAGAAGACGAATAAGGACTGAGAATTTTTTGGCCTTTGTAAGGATATTGATTATGTCAATGGTGGGAGATTTGGGGATAATGGTGGCTGTGGGGGCTGAACTTGGTGTAACCGGTACTAGGGGATTTGTGTTAAATCCTGGAGCCGGTGCGGTTGTGGCTGGTGGTTGAGAGGCGAGTGGAGACGATAGTGTTGGTTGTGGTAGTGGTGGTGATGGCGGTGATGATAGTGGTGAGGCTGGTGGTGATGTTGTTGGGGATTGAATTGGTGAGAGTTGGGCTAAAGTTGTGGTGGTGTAGATGGTAATAAGTGTTAGTAGCAGTAGAATTGAAGTGGAAAATAGGGTTTCTTGCATTATTCTCATTTTTAGGGTTTAAGTAGTGTATGTGTTGAGGTGGTTTTGGAAGTGATTAGTGTGGAACACTTTTTTTGAGACTAATACACTTCTTAGAGTTGTTATGTGTTGCTATGAAGGAGGGGGAGAATGGGGTTTCATTTTATTAAGGGGGATTGGATTGGAAGATGAAGGATAGGTTAAGTGTTTAGTTAGAAAGATACACTTAGTTTGTAATTAACTACCTAAGAGCAAATCTCCTTTACTTGTCATGGAAAGGTGGTGCATCATGGTAAATTGGTAATGAACTAATGATGAATGGTGAGAAACAAAAATATATATATGTTGTCTTAAATCTTGTCTTATATATTGTTTCATCCAATAATAATAAAGTAAAAATAACAATAATAAAATCTAAATTGTATTTTTTTAATTGATATAACATGTTTTATTGACACAAGACAATTTATGAAACAAGATTTGAGACATCAGATATATGTATGAGAAAGAGTAGAGATTTTGGAGTGATAGAAGAGTGTGAACCTAGAATGGTTCTAGCTATTTGCTTTCACATCATTGTTGGCTTGAAATAAATAGGATACATAATATGAAAATGTATTGGAAAGGTGATGATTGGTTTGTATGTAGGTTTATTGGTTTAGGATTTCCATCAAGCAAGATGAAGAGGAAATTCAATATATTAGATGGTGTTGTCTGAAAGAAGTTTAGGTTAGGATGGAGCCATGGAGGACACCTAAATTTACCATGCTATGATTTGATGTCCCAGCATCTCTCTATTGTCAAATAGAATCATATTTTATAATTTAAATTTCAATTAAATTTATATTGATTCAAAATCATGAATTCTATTTTTGAGAAATTAGAACATAAAATTATAATTTTAACTTATATTCCTCAGAATTGAAATGGTAGTGCTTATGATCATGATGATAATAGAAATGGTTACTATAATTGCTTTAATTCTATTGTATTATGAGAGAAAAATTTAACTCATCCACAATTTATGAATTTTATACATTTTTATTATATCATTCATCATTTATGTTTAGTTATTATTAACTTTTCAAAGAAGTAATATAAAATGAATTATAAATGTTATATATTGATTTTAAAATAATATTATATTACATTTTTTAAGAGTCAATGATATATCATTTATGCTTAGTTATCTATTCTTAAATTCTTCAAAATAATAATACTGATAGTACATAAATGTTGTACTCTTCTCTATGGTATTTTTGCTTGTTGTGTATCAATTGGTGTGGAATTAGAATTATTAATGTGGAGAGCTTAAGAATAGATATGGAAATGACATCGGAATTAAAATTCTAGTTCTAAAATGCATTCCGAACATGAAATTAAGATAGATTTTAAGGTTTAATTTCATGCTGATTTCAAGAAAAAAATCAACATTTAAATTTATGAAGGGATAAATGATGACTATTATACTTTATTCCTTCTTGTTCAAGAGAATATTTTTTAATATTTTTCAAGTTTACACCTTATTTAACATTCCTTTGATTTATGCAAATAATGGAATGAAATTAATAATTATAGAGATAAAGAATATTCAGAAAAAAAAACACAATAAATTAAATGCAATTTAAAACAATTAATAACTCTCTTAAGGTGTATGTTTTTAAAACGGAAAAGCTATAAGGAACGTGCGGACTGCGGAACAGTAATATGTAAAGAAATTACATGTTTTTTATATTCTCAAGACAGTGAATATATATTCTCTTTCATCCAATATTTGCTTTATTTAATATCATAAGATGCTCAGGCTTAAATTTTAAAAATATCTAACATTGCTAGTTTGAAAGACATAATCAAACAATAATGATGTTTTCAGATAACCAAAAAAATGATGCTTTTAAGGTAGAGTGATTATTCCATAGTTAATTAGTTACAAGGAAAGTGATCGGGTTTGTTGCGTGCTACGGTTTAGGCAAATGATATAATGATGTTAATGTATATGAAAATACGAAAAAAACTCTTACACATTATTAATACTAGCGTGTCGACCGGCACTCTGCACCGGTCGACCCACATTCTTCTTTTTTTAATATAAGTGTATGTGTATAAAAAATGAAACATATAAATTAATAGAAAATGTAAATTTAAGAATATAAGATGTAATAATTGATATGATATACACAAAACTTTTATAAATTTTTCGTCATCTAATAATCATTATTGAGTTGTTGGATATATTTTTTCCATGTGCTATTGTTTTATTTTTGAGTTGAGAAAGAGAGAAGATAAAAAAGAATGTGTGGATGAGTAATAATGTATTAATTGAAAAAATGAAAGCAAAATGTGGAAGTTTCCATTCATTAAAGAGATGTTAAAAAGGATAAAAATGGAATTTAAAAATTATACCATGCATGATGATTATTACTTGTTTTGATTTTATTAATAGTATAGATATATAATGACGAATAATTGTTAAGGCAGGTGGAGGCAATGCCTCCTCTATTTTTTTTTCAAATTTAATTCAAATTTTTTTATACCTTCCAATATAGTTTTGTACTTTGTGCAATTCTTGTGGTCTTTTTAAAAAGCATACATAATTGATCAAAAAATGTACATGTGAACATTAGTTTATAATATTATGTTCATAATGATTTTATACTTATGAAAAAAATTATAAAGATCACATGTTTTTTATGCTTATGAAAAAATTATAAATATCACATGTTGTTTTTGTTAAAATTTGTAGCAAAAGTCCTAAAATTCTATAATTTTTATAAATCATTTAATCTTTAAAGCATATATTTTTGCAAAAGTTATGCCCTATCAATTTCGTTGAGTAAGAGAATATTAACTTGGGATGTCAATGTTAAAAGTTTATTATTGATGTTGTTAGTTATTCATGTGTGATTTTTTTAACAATATCTAAATCAAGTGTAACTTTGGTAATACGGTGTCGCTACCTCACTTTCGTGGACGCGACGAGAAATATTCAATTAAATGTAATGGAGTCGTCATCGATGTATTTAGAGGAAAAACATGAAAACCCAAATTTTGAAAATATGATTGATTTGCTCCAAAAATAGAAATTTAGTTCGAGAGTCGGTTACGGATGAGGAAGATGTTAGACACCTCATACCGCCCATTATAAAAAACGATACCTAGATCAGTTACGTGAATATTCATTCAAAACATTATTTTTACCGTCATATTATCACACGGAAAGAAAAAACAAAGAAAAAGCTTTTATATTTTTTATGCATGATAGAGAAATCTGCTCCTACGTATCTCTAGCTGCAATAGAGAAATCTGCTCCTACGTATCTCTAGCTGAATAGAGAAATCTGCTCCTACGTATCTCTAGCTACATAATTCTTTTGTAAATAAGTTTTATTAGTTATATATTTTTATTTTATTTTTTATTATGAAATTCACACCATGAAGTAGCACGACAAGGCACTAAGCCTATAGTGGGCTACCTCGTGTTGCTTTAATTTTTTTTATTTAAAATGAATTTACAACTTGAGGTAACACGACAAGACACTAGGTCTGTAGTGGGCTATCTCGCATTGCTTTTAAAAAAATAATTAAAGAGAATTTACAACATGAGGTAACACGACATAATATTAGGTCTAAAGTGGCTACACGACAAGACACTAGGTCTATAGATACTAGGTCTATAGTGGTTATCTCATACTGCTTTTAAAAATTATTTGAAAAGAATTTACAACATAAAGTCATGCGACAAGACTAAAGTTCAATTAAATAGCGGTGACTCAAAGTCTAACCGACACCATCCAACAGCCCCTCACTTTAAACAGTAAGGTTTCCGACAAATAAAAATGCAAACTTCAAATATTCTATACAAACTTAACACAACACAGAAGCATAGATGCAATGGTAAACAAAAATGTAGAATAAAGAAAGGAAAGAAAATGAAACTAGGAGAGAATATCTATATAATGAAGATGGTATGAGAATATCCCTTTTTTTCTCTTCTCCCTTCTCTTTTCTTTTCAAAGAAGATGGTGCCTCTGCCTTCTCTCTTTTTTTCAAAAATTCTAAACCCCTCTTTAGTTGCTAATTTAGGTTTATATACGGGAGTGAGAACTAGGGTTATGGTACTCTAATCTGGTTGGACTAGGGGAAAGTAAAGTTGCCACAATGTTTGAAATTCAAATTTTCCCCCCTTTTTGCTTTGAAGTATTTTACCTCGGTTAAAATTAGATATTTGCATATGGTAAAATAAATGTATATTATTTATTTGACCGAGTTATTCATCTTATCTTAATTATTCGGACTTAGCTATTATAAAAAGATCATTTTCAACAACAAAACAACTAAATAAATTTATGTAGTAAAATATGATATGAATTTCTTGTAGACAACATGATATTTATATTGAAAAGGAAATAGATTAAAATTTTAATCCTAATTCAATCATTGATAAATTCGAGTCTTTGAAAAAACGGATAACGTCAATTTAAAAGAATAAACATTTTTCTTTAACGCTCATTAGTGTTATTTTAGAATTAATATGCTATTTTGAAACTTTAAAACAATTATGTATATTCTTTATATTTTTATTATTAAATTAATCTTAATTATAAAATATAATTAAATATTGTTACATTTCCTAAACTTTGCATCAACATCCATCATTGAGTATATATATATATATATATATATATATATATATTATAAAAATAGACTTTTAGAATTATTTAATTCAATATCTTAATTATTCTTAACCAATCAAGTACAGTTGGATCTTGAGTAACACAAACACGAAATTTTATCATGTTAAATTCCTCCGGTAGTTTTTCTTTAGTAGATGAAGATTTTTCATGTGTATTGAAGTTTATGGCAATGTGTTAACTTTAAAATGAGACAATCCTACTTATGGCCCTCAGTAAGTGCAGTGCACATGAAGAATAGCTAATGGGAGTCTAATTTTTTTATTTACATTATTAATTTTCATGTTTACTGTTTTATTCTTATATAAAAGAATCTTATTCATTCAGAACATGTCTACTCTAGTATTTATTAAAGATTATGAACAGTGCATAGTGCATACAATTAAAGGCATAAGATTAAGCAAAAATACAAAACAATCAAATACTATTTTTTTGTCTGACAATAAATCAATCATACATATATTTTATTTAATGAAAAAGCAAGAAAAGAACATTCACAATTTCACATAGATCTCAAACAAACAAAGAAAACACAACATATAGATAAGTCCACAAAAATAAGGGGTTCTGAAAATGTTGTTCAACATGAAATTGTTGCTGCTACAGCAAACATAGCAACCCCAAGGGACACCAACATTGTTCCATGAACATTGCTAATAAAGCTGATAGCATCAGAACTGTTCTTACTTGAGTCACCTTGATCATCATCTTCGGCAGAAGAGTTCTCCTTATCAGCTTTCGGCGCCTTCGCAAGCGCAGGCGCTGGAGCAATAGCCTTCGGCTTAGAGAAGTCCAAAGGAATAAGCACCTTATCCACATGATATATAGCAAGTGTCTTGTCAGTATACACTATACCTGTAATAGTTGCATCAACCACCCCAGTTGAGATATTTACATTGTTGCCATAAGCAGTAACATTTATCTGAAACCCTGTGGGGCTATCACTAGCCAGTGTCAAAACAGGGTTGCTGAGTGCATCAAAATTTGAACTTGACACATAAACTGGTAGAACATGGAATTGTATAAGTTCCTTTTGTTGTCTCTCTCCCAATGAGTTAAAGAAACCTGGTTTGAGTTGTGAAAAGGCACCATCATCTGGTGCTAGAATAGTTATGCCTCCAGATTTTGTTGTTACAAGTTGTGCATTAACTTGGTTGATGATTTGTGTTGTTTTCAGTAACCTGATTAGTGTATTGAATGATTTAGCTTTTCTTAGTATTTTGATTATGTCTTGGCTTCCAGAATCTGATGAGGGTGATTGTGGTAATGCAGGGACTAATGGTTTTGATGGTGTCGGAGCTTGTATTGTAGATGCTGGTTTTGATGGGGCTTTTCTTGGGGCTGAAGCTGGTGATTGAGCTAAAGTGGTGGTTATGAGGGGAAGTAGTAGGAATGATAAGAAGAAAATTTGATTCATCTTCATTTTTTGGTTAAGGTTTGATTCTTTTGAGGAAATGCAAATGAATGGTTAGTTCACTTGGTTGTTATTGGAAAGAGTGTTTTATATGTGGAAGGTGTAATGTGGTAGAGAGGTTTTATAGATACTAGGTGAATGATTTGGTAGGTGCAAGGTTTAGTTATGAAAATAGTCTGTAGTTTTATTTTTTGAGGGTGTCTTATCTGTTAGGGAGAGATTAAGGTGGTGCATCAAGATTCAAGACAGATAATGGTGATTCATAAGTGGATTTGGCTGAAGTAGGACATTGCATTTTGCTTGGAAATGCAGGAAAAATTGAATGAGAAGTGAGATCTAAATTGGCTGTGATCTGATGGAAGATGCACATTATCATTCAGGTAAGATAGATGTGAAATCAAATCAACTACAGAAAGTTATGCAAGCTGTAGAAATTGTTTCCTAGAGCCATTTTTTTTATTTGCATTAGTAAGATTCATCAACAATTACCCTAGTAATGATATTGTAGCATTATTTTTTTGAACACCATTTTTCACACATACTTTATAAACAATGATTAAAAGATTTTTTATTTCCGAAATAACGAATAGACGATAGATATTTAAAATTCAAGTGTAAAAAGATGTGATAAAAAAAGTATCGAGGTGATGTTTTCCTAATAACCTCTTAGCTTTTAGAAATTTATAACAATGAAAAGTAGTATTATTCATGGGATAGAAATTACTAACTACCATTTCAGCCCTGTTTTCTTAAAGCTGATTAATTACTTCACTAATCAAATTATTTGGCCTTGTTACTATCCAAACAAATTGCAAGTGTTGCTTAGTAGAAAGACTCACAATGGAAAATTTATTGAAGTGTTCATTTAGTTGGACAATAACTCTAGACCCCTATATATTAAAACTATTTTGCAACCCTTGTGGTCATTTTGAAGGAAACAAATCCTCAATACCAAAAGTTTTTTATACCTTCATATCAATCCAATAAGATTTTACCTAGTAATAAATAACACACCTCACATTAATTATCATACTAATACATTTAGATATTTTGCAAAATATCATTGAACTGATACATAGTGATAAATAAATTTGGCATAGAAAATCTAGAATCCATTTTCAAGTGGTATTCCTACTCTATCCAAGTTAATTTCAGCACAAAGATCATCTAAGATGACAATGACCCTATCAAACTTCTTCATCCTATCACACAGAAGTTTAATTTAGCCCTTACAACTACACCCTCCTCGTCAAATTGCAAAACTAACATGTTCCCAAGCTCTTCTTCAATTTTGTTCAAGCTTGGTTTCTTTGTAACACTAGCCATCTGAAACTTTATTACAATTGGTAATTATTGCTTGCTTTTGATATGTTAAACATGCATGAGGTAGAATCCTCTCCTTGTTCTTGTGTAGTTCCTCATTGTTGAATTTTCTTGCAATTCCAAAAGCAGCCCCTATCTACCTTTTCTAAACTTCAACCTGTTTCAGTATCTTCTTACTCTTATTATTTCTTTTCCCTGATTTGGTATGTACACAAGGAGAAAGTAGAAGTTGATATCGTGAAGAAGATTTTTGCTCCTGACCTTAGCAAGGTTTTGATGAAGACACCAACATCACCAAAAAGAAGAAAATGAAGATTACTTATGAAGACCAAGAAGATTAAAGCTTCAAGACAATTAGTCTAAGTCTAAATAGGTACTTCTATCCTATACTCTTTAATAGACCAAAGTAGTAATGCTAAAATATTTTAAAAGAAATTGAAACACTTCAAGTTTTAAATGAAAACATTTTTCAAAATACTGTGTACCAAGTTACTGAAATTTGAGTAACAGGTTACATGAGTGAAAATCAGTTACTCAACAATATTTAAATTGGAGTAACCGATTACTCAAATTTGAATAACCGGTTACTCTAAGTGAATTTTAAATTCACTGTTGGACAGAGAGTTTAAGTAACCAATTACTCAAGTGAGTAACCGATTACTCAATGTAATTTTTCAAAATGTAACGTTTGGGTAATCGATTACCCACTTACTGTAATCGGTTACTGAGAGTTGTTACATCAGTTTTTCATATTTAAAACTCAAGATTTTTCATCCCAAACGAAATGCCTTCATTCCAAACAATTCCTACTCTTTCATAAAGCCACAATGACTGATTGAAAAACCTATTTAAAGGTCTTAGAACTCACAATGAAAACAACTCTCATACAACTCTTTTATAAATCTTTCACACTTTTCTCACAACTTTCCTACACTTTTCTGAAATAGTTTTCTGCACTTCTAGCAACTTGAACTCAAACTTTCAAAGTTATTTTTCTGAGTTGCTTGAAGTAAAGTGTTTTAAAGTTTTGTAAACTTAAAGGGCATTATTTACTAAGTATACAAAAGAGTTATTGGATTGTAAGTGATATTTCACTTCATACTTGTAAAGGCAATCTAAGCCATCATTGTAATTCTTCATTCGTTGTAAATACTTTCTTTCACGGGGTGTGAATAGAAAGGGGATAGAGTTACTTGGAAATGTGTTTTCCACGGGTATAAGTATTAGTGAGTGTGTAAGGTACATAGAAATCTCGGGGTGAGATATTGTAATTACAACTCATAATATTTAGTGGAAAGTTTCTTGTGCTGCAAGAGTACTGGACGTAGCCTTCGGTAGACAAGAAGGTAAACCAGCATAAAAATCCTTGTGTACTCTCTTCTCCCTTACCTCTGTGATTTATTCTTATTTATTTTCTGCATTATTATCCGCTGCACTTTAACTCTTCATTTTGCAGAAAAAGTGGTCAAAATTTCTAGTCAACTAATTCACTCCCCCTTTTAGTTGCAATCTCAGTCTTACAATTGGCACTAGAGCTTTTTTTTAGTAAGTTATTCTCAAAACTGATTCCACATCAAAGATGGCCGCAAGATCATTCCTAGGAGAATTTTCTAACATAAACCGCCCTCCAAGTTTTGTTGGAGAATGCTATGATTTCTGGAAAATCAGAATGAGAATTTTCATAGAATCTCAAGACTTGGATATATGAAATGCAATTGAAGAAGGACCGTATGAACCCTTCACCATTGTGAACAGTATAAGGGAAGTAAAGCCAAAATCTTCATGGAATGATGAAGACAAAAAGAAAGTGTAATAGGACCTTAAAGCCAAAAACATTCTTATGTCGGCTCTAGAAGAAAAAGAATTTCTTAGAGTGTCAAGTTGCAAAATGTCAAAAGAAATTTGGGACACTCTAGAAATGATACATAGAGCCAAAGAAGTACAAAGGTCTACAACAAATAGTGAAGCATCAACATTAAAACAAAAATCTACATGCTCTATATGCAAAAAACCAGATCATCTTGAATGTTCTTGTCCAGCCCTACAAAAAAGCATCATACTTGCAAAAGAAAGAAGGACAAGAAGCGTAGAAGAACAAATGTTATACCAGAAGATAAATATGTTGGTTCAAATGCAGAACTCAGAATTAAGGAGCAAACATATATTTAATTGATGACTTCACACAATTCAAATGACGATTATGAGGTTCGTAACTCTGAACCAAATGATACATTTTCATATAATGAGTTACATAATGCTTTTTGTGAATTACATGAAGAATTTATTAGACTCTCTAAAGTGTGCATAAATTAGAAAAACACTATAGAACTTCTTGAGAGTCAAAATAAAAATCTACAAAAATATTTGGATGCTTTAAAATTCAAATCAAATGACAAGTGCATTGATTGTCCAAAATGTGATACTCTTGAAACTAAAAAAATTTCATTAAATCAAGAAATGAATATGTTCAAGAAGAGTACTCATAAGTTGGATAATAATTTAAATACCAAAAAATATACCAATGACCGAAGAGGTATAGGCTACACAAATAGCCGAAAAACTCATGGTATGATAAAGAGTACTTTTGTGAAAACTAAGAATAATTGTATGTATAATATTTCTAAAGAAAATCTTGATCAACATTCTTTCTACAAGTCTAAACAAAATATGCATCAACATCAACCCAAATGCGTTTATTGTAAAAATGTTGGTCATACTCCTAATTCATGTCATATTAGAAAAGTTCGTATTCCAACTGGCCAATATGTTTGGGTTGACAAAGGTGCTAACCCCGCAGGACCCAAATCACATTGGGTACCTAGAAAATATTTTTAATTTGTTTTGAAGGAGTGCTTGAAAGCCATAAGCATAAATGTATTATCATGACAACGGCTGTTCAAAGCACATAGCACGAGGAGATTCAAAATTATCATTTATTCAAGCAATAAAGGCATTGTTACCTATGCATAGAACATAAAAAAAATCATTGGTATAGGTAACATTGTTATTATATTTATCTAAGTGCATGGTATAATCGTCTAACTAAATTTCTACTTGAAAAAAGTTTCAACAAAGGAAAGGTCGACACTACACTATCTTCATAAAGAAAATAAATCATCATACTCTACTTGTTCAAGTTTATGTAGATGATATTATTTTCGGTTCTACTAATGAGTTGTTATGTAGTGATTTTGGCAATATGATACAAGGAGAGTTTGAAATGTCTATGATGGGGAAGTTAAATTACTTCCTTGGATTACAAATCAAACAGTCTAACAATGGTATTTTCGTAAGTTAATCCAAATACTGCAAAGATTTGCTAAAAATATTTGATATGGATGGATGCAAGCAAATGACTACTACTATGAGATCTGGAACTTACATCGATATGGATGAAGTAGGAAAATCCACCGAGATATCAAAGTATCGAGGTATGATTGGATCTCTTTTATACTTAACTGCTAGTAGACTTGACATCATGTTTAGTGTGTGTATGTGTGCTCGCTATCAATCCAAACCAAAAGAATCACACTTAGTTGATGTTAAGAGAATCATGAAATATCATAAAGGCACAACTAATGTTGGACTGTGGTATCCAAAAGGAAGTATATGTGACTTGGTTGGATATTCAGATTCAGACTTTGCAGGATGCAAAACTGAGAGGAAAATTACAAGTGGTACTTGTCATATTTTAGGGAATGCCTTAGTTTCTTGGTCATGTAAGAAACAAGCATGTGTAGTCCTAAGCACTGATGAAGCTGAATATATTGCAGCATGTAGTTGTTGTGCCCAAGTGTTGTGGCTTAAGCAACAATTACGAGACTATGATTTAGACTTGGTTTGCACTCCTCTAAAATGTGACAATACTAGTGCAATAAACCTAACAAAGAATCATGTTATGCATTCAAGAACCAAACACATTGATATAAGACATCACTTCTTTATGGACCATGTCCAAAAGAAGGATGTGTCTGTAGAATTTGTTGATACTCATAACCAACTAGCAAATATATTCACTAAACCTTTGTCAAAAGAACCTTTTTATAAAATTAGACGAGAATTAGGCATTCTTGATGAAGCATACTTATCTTAAATGCTTATATATGATTATATGTATGTTTCATTATATCTATTTCATGCTTACTTGAACTTAAAGGTGTTTATTTATGTTTAAAAATTTCAATTTTTGGGTTAAAATCA